>NC_056742.1:109057698-109090198 GCF_019279795.1 Protopterus annectens | reverse complement strand
TAATGAGGGATGAGTAGAGAGGGATGATGACCTCTTTTCTTTATGGATGCAAAACCTTTGTTTATAAGATGTGCCACGTAGAAGGACTTTCTGACCACAATGGCAATGTGGTGGCTGGAAGTTGAGGCGGCTGTTGACCTAGGTGCCCAGATCTCTTATGGCGCCTTCAGTGTTCAGTGGACTCCAATCAATGTTGTAATTCATGGGAACCAATTTTTTTCTAAAGGGGATGAGAATGCATTTTTTGGCATTAAGCTTAAGGCCATGGTTCTGACACCAGTCATTGGTCTCAGAGAGGCCCTTTTGTAGGATGTCTGCATCACTTGGGGAGTTGATAATGACTCCTAGCTTGCAGTCATTAGCGAACTTGGTCAGCCAGAGTCCCTCTGTGTTGGCCTGGATTTCTGAAAAGTAAATGCCAATCAGGAGAGGGCCCAGGACTGAACCCTGTGGGACTCCACTCATGACTGGTTGACAGTTTGACTTGGAATCCGCAACTTTCACTCTGTGGGTCCTGTCTGTGAGCAAATTTGCAACCCAACTAGTGAAACAAGGACTGATGCCTTACTTTGGTGAGTTTATCAATGATACCAGAGTGGAGAATGGTATCAAAGGCCTTGGCCAGGTCGAGGTAGGCTGTATGCACTGCCTTAACCTCATCCCACAGCCTTGGTGACTGCCTCTAAGAAGTCAACCAGGTTCAGCAGGCAGGATCTCTCCCTGACAAAGCCAAACTTTGTGGGGGCAAGAGTTTGCAGATTGCCTATATCTTTAAGCAGGTCCATGATGATGCGCTCCATAGCTTTGCATACCAGACTTGTCAGGCTAATGGGGCGATAGGCTGTAGTTGCTCCCCCTTTATGGACAGGGATGACTTTAGCAGTGTGCCATTCGTTAGGGACAAAGCTTGAGGTAAGGCTGTGATTGAACAAAGCACACAGGTGTGGTGCCAGTTTGTTTTGCAGCTCATGTAGGACGCAGCCAGGGATAATATCAGGTCCCATGGACACTGTATTCTTGGCTTTGGACAATGCAGATTTTAGGTGTGCCGCAGAAAAGGTGGGTACCAGGTTTTCTTCTAGTATTGTGATAGGGCCGTTGGGGGGGGGGGGTAAAGTTGGCAATTAATCTGTTGGTCAGAATGTTAGCTATATCTGTTGGCTCAGTATAGCACGTAGCATTGTGCAATAACTCAGAGAGGATGTGGTTATTCCCTTGGAGATTCTTGATATAGCTATAGAAGACTTTGTGGTTGTTTTGGTGTCAGCAGCAACTCTGCCTTCATAGCTGGCTTTGGAGGACTTGATACAGGATCTCAAATTTTTGTCAAGTCTGATAAGTGAGTTTTTCTAGTCTTGTGACTTCATTTTTTTCTGCAACAGTTTCTTCCTTCTGTTGTAGAGATTATTGATGGCTGGAGACCATCACATTGGCTTCCTGGTTTTGGAGGAGAGCATCTTGGTTCTATTTGGTATGACAATATCCATGCATTTGTGTACGTGCTCGTACAGTGCATTGGTTTATGATTCGGCAGTCACGCAACAATTTTCCATTGGCATGGGTGCTGAGAAGTTAACCACCTCTGTTTTTAGAAGCCCAAAGTGAGCTTTGGAGAAGTTTTTCAGGGTGGTCAACTTAGGATGTAGGTGAGACGGAGATTTCCATGGTTATCAGTTTGTGGTCGGATTTAACCAGGGAGGAATTGACTATAGGTGTGGAGTAACAGTCTTCCATGTTGGTGATAACCAGGTTGAGGATATTGCTTCCTCTAATGGGGTCAGAATGAACTGGTCCAGGGCACTGGAACTGACACATTTCAGAAAGCATTGAGTCTGTACATTGGTACTTGAATAGTTTTCCCAGTTGATGGAAGGGTAGTTGAAGTCCTCCAGTATGAGAGTATTGGCTTGGACCTTGATAGATTCCAGGGTGCTTAGGAACTTGGATGAGAGTCTAGGGACATGGTTGGGGGTTCTGTAGCAGGCTATGACTTGTACTGCCATCTTACCTAGAGTTAGTTGTACCGGAAGTATCTCAGATGCATTATGCTGGGCTACCAGTCTAGAGGTGTGTGTATCCTTTATGAATATAAAGACACCACCACCTTTGGAGCTTCCGGACGTATTCTGGGGCTGAAAGGTATGGAAGGAGTTGTAGCCAGGGAGCGCAGGGATGCTTTCTGCTCTTTAAATCAGGTCTCCATTACAGCACAGATGTCGACATTCTCCATTTTGAGGAGAGCTTTGAGCGAGTGCATCTTGAGATTTATTTAGACTTCTAACACTGAGCAGCATGACCCTCAGACTGCGTTTGTAGCTGTTACAGTGGGATTTTGGTCTTTGGAACACTGCCTACAAAACGCACTATAGGGGTGGCAAGAGCCTTAGCCAGTAGCTAGAATCCCAGGACTGACAGATGCAGGCAGTCTCTGGCAAAGCATCTAGGTTTGTTGATCATGTCATCCCAAGCAGGCAGATACTGGATCCCCTTAGAATGACACCAGAAATGTAGCCAATTGTTGAAGTCAATAATTTTCTGCTCATACTGTAGTATCATTCTGGGTGATGGTAAAATATTGCTCAGGGCTAGGGACATACCTGCCTGGGCCACATAATCTGAGAGTTCCATCACATCGCTTTTCATGCAGTCCAGGGAAGTATGTCTCAGGTCATTCAGTCCCACATGGACAATGACAGAGTCATATTTGTACTTGTGGAGTGACCTGAGTGCATGTGTTATGTGGTGGATACTGGCGCCTGACAGACAACTGACTGTCACCTTCTCCTTCTTCAACCTAGTGAGTGGGAGGTGAGTGTGCCTCAATCGAGTCTCCTATGATTAGTACATTTGGCAAAGTGTTCTGCCTTTAGGGCTTAGGTTGAGGGGCACACTGTGGTGGTGAGCTGTGTGTTCTGAGGTTGGTGTTGTGGTGGTCAAGTGTGTTTCTGACTCGGGGGTCTCTTGTGTGGGTAAATTTTTATTGAGAGCTTCCGTAAAGGTGGGTGTTAAGGTTTGTGTTTTTGTGTGCGAGTTGTGATGGTTGATGTTTTGGAGGGCTGTGCATTCTATGTAGTGAGTTGCAAGTGTTGACCTTCTCCTCTTGACCAGCTAGTCCGGTCTTGGCTGGAGAGTGCACTGCTTCCAGATTGGTGAAATAAGTGCATCTCTCACATGTATGAGTGTAGGGAGGCAAGAGGTGAGGGTTGTCTGTGTACACGAGACAGTTGCCACACTGTCTCAAGATGCCCAAGTGCACCAGGTTAACAGGGGAAAGCACAGGAAATTGCCCTACAATCATACCAGGAGGGGTGGTCATAACTAATAAAGTACTGGTGCTGTTACTGCGTAGGAACAGCTAGTGCTGTTGTTGTAGTGTGCTACAATAAATGGTACAAAAGCCTGTGCTAGTCAATTAAGCTAACTGAAGTGCAAGTAGTAAAAGAAAAAGTACGTTCTAAGGGAAAAATTGAAGAGCAGACTTTCTGGCACAGGTAATAGTTTACCTCAGCTGAGCGGTGCGCAAACCCTGGTTTTTAAACCAAAAGGTTGAAAGGGATTGAAAAACTGCTGAAACAGCCAATAAACTACAATTTCTGGACCAGAAACCACTCTTGTGGTAGATAGGCTACCTACTGCTTACCACTCACACTGATAAGCTAGAAGGCTTCCCTCCAACACAGAAAGCTGGGGGACTCAAACTTACAAAACAGTCCTGGATACAGTAACTCTGTACCTGGACTACACTAGCTACAGGAAAGGCCAGAAACAATTTCTTGCAGAAAAGCAGCTAAAACAGCAGTAAAAACACTTTAAATGCAGTGCAAGCTAGAACACAAGCGTGTAGCAATATTAAAGCAAATGCAGTTAAATTAAAAAAAAAGTCTAAAAACAAGTGCAGAAAGCAGTAAATTCTGAAAAAATATCAAAATGGAGGCATTTAGAGTATCTCTTTCACGTTACTGTTGCTCTTGTATCTGGAGGATGCCAAATCTGGATCCACTGAGCTTAAATATATAAAAATAAATATAATCATATTAATATATCCACATATCACATACACAGGTTCTGATGGTTGCTTTGGTCAACAGGTGGAAATGCAGTGTTTTTCTATGGAACAGATGTTTTACTGCATGTGTTTCATCATAACAGCCAAGTGGGATGTGAATGCATGCATTTGCAAATGTATGCGGGTTAGGGTTAGAATAAGGGTTATGTAAGGGGATAATTAAGTGTGTGCGATCATGATTGTTTATAGGTTCATAGGTCTTTACTAGGCTATTGACCACAATGGCCGTTTTAAGCCTAGTGTTAAAGTTTGGAAATAAAGTTTTACTTTAGTCTTGAGTCAAAAATAATGTTTTAGAATGTGCAAAGTATTTGTTTATTCCATAAGTATGGCTGGGAGACTGCCTACTTAAATTTTCAGCTCAGTCTCAAAGAATAAAGGAAAAATACTTCATTGATATACTTTTTCTTATCAACTAATGCTGCTTGTTTTGAGATATGAAGGAAGTCCATCAGAGTGAGGTTTGATAATGCCTTGTATGCCAAGAATATCTCCCTCAACAGCATGTAGGAGACAGAATATAGAGATAGGGCCTTGAGGCAGTCTGTACACGGCATGTTACTTATGCCCTGTATTCTTTTAGTATGGAACCTCTATGGATGTTCCAGTTGTTGCATATGCCTGGTTAGGTACATACCAAAGGGGGCACTGTACTCAGTGATAGGGTTAGGGACAGATTTAATGTGTGGTGTGAGACCAAGGTATCTTTTGTTGTGGTAGTGTTATGGCAAGGGTTTTTTGTAATTTAAGATGCAGATTAAGGTTAGCATATATTACTACAGTTGGGTAGTAATATTTATGTAGCTTTTATAGAAAAATTGCTCTATCTTGGGCAATGTAGCAGTGAGAAAAAAAGTTGGTTTTCCCCTTGGAGGGCTTGTTCATTTTTTATTTTTGTTGTGTACACCTAGTGACGAAAAATATTCCATAAGCTCACATGCAGTGGAGGCTTAGACACACACACACACACACACACACACACACACACACACACACACACACACACACACACACACACACACTCTCCCCGAGAAATAGACAGTTGTGAAACACTCCAAGTGCTTCTTTTTGTGGGATTTGCTCTCCTTCACATGCCCACTAATACACTAGCCTCAGAGTCAGTATATTGCATCTTAATCAAAGGGGACTTCTCAGAAATACTGCAAGAATTGGTATATAAAAGGTGAAGTTGCAAATTTTGGACAACATATGCACACAGCAAGACTTTGTACTTCAGCCATCTGATTTGAGGCTGGAGACTTGGATCAAGAGAGGTGCTGAGTTACCCCCAGCCTTGTAATGTAGAGGAATAAAACCCTGACTACAACTCAGATATCCATTGCTCCTTTAGCAGCACTGGCGTCTGAGGGACAGGGACCAACATGATGAACTGACCGTTTCTGCACAAAGTAAAAGCACTACTCCTCTGAGCTGAAGGGAGTTAGTTGAGAATCTGTGCACCTAATAAGGATACCCCTAATAAGGTGTACCAGGTACAGTCCACTAGAATGGGGGCATTGTTCAGAAGGAAGGACTTGGCAAAGAAATATTTTGGCTCGTCAACGAACACCTGTGTTATCTACATGATGAGGTGGGGCTACTGCTGGTTGCAGTGATATTGGTCTGACTTCATCAGACTACTTTCCCCATCATAATCTTAGCAGGCCACGTGACAGAAAAAGGAAGGAGCTAAGTATATTATACAGCTTGTAAGATATATAAAGCTGTATAAGAATTGCTCTTTAAAAGTATTAGAGCTGTTGGACTCATTTCAGACAGACACACACCGCACAGACTTTCTCCTGAGTCTGCCACTTTCAAAGGTGATCTCTGGAATGTCAAATTCAGGAAGTAGTAGTAGTATGGCAGGACCCAAGACAACAATGTTTATTAAGCGCTTTCATGGACTATTTTTCAGGACTTCATCAGGATAACTTAGTTACCATCCACAATGCTTAAATAGCCACATTCATTAGCAACACCTCCCTCCCAATTATCACCATAGCAACCAACTACTGCTTTACACACCATGAAATAAATACAGCATTGTTAAAAAAAAATCCCACTTAAAACATCACATTAAATTACACAACAATCCCCCAATATTATACAACCCATTACAAATATATTGAAACAAAAAACACTACGTTCAGTTTATAGAAAGTATATATGCTTAAACACATATAAAATCTCTGGAATGTACTGGAGCAGTTCGCTGCCAAGTGTAAAGTAGATGGGATGAAAAGCACGTCCTCCAAATCAGAGGCAATGTTTTTAAAGAAAATAATCCACCGTTTCCTGTAGGTGAGCATCTAAGAAAGGTGGAGGAGTTTAAGAATGTTGAGATCTTGCTCATGAGTGAGATCAGGAGAATCACTACTGGAAGGTTGCAGAATCAACACAGCAGGCAACTTATTGGTCTGTGGTGATAAAATGAAAGCCAAGTCACAGGACAGAGCTCTCTCAATTTATATGTCAAACTAGGATTTCGTCCACACCCATGAACATCAGTCTTTGGCACGGACACAAAAGATGAGGTTCCAAATATAAGCAGTGGAAATTAGGTTCCTTCAGAGAGCTACAGAACTCACCATCATGGTAGACTGAGGGGCCTGGCCTTCCAGGAAAAAATTAAAATACTGATGCTCTCTAGGCTGAAATGAGTTATGTGAGATAATCTGTCCATGTAATAAGGATGCTCCTGGGTGTCTGCTGCATGAGTTGTTCTAGGTACAGCCCACTATGAGGAGGTCCCTATTTGGTGAAGGACTCAGTAAAAGGATAGTTTAACTTGTCAGGGAATACCTGGGTTACTTACATTATGAGCCAAGGACTGCCGCCGCAGAGAGTAATCAGCTTAGCAACAGTATGGCCTTAGCAGGGCAAGGGACAAAGAAAATGGAAGGAGCCAAGCATGTTGCTGGTGTCTGTAATGAGTATTTTGCCCCCACTGACACTTCATATTCAAATGCTTGCAGGAAAAAAAATAACTTTCAAGTCTCTTTCATCTGATTAATAGTTAAATAAGATGGTCTTTAACAAAGACAAGCACAGAATTGATTATATTTTTGGGTCTATATTAGAACAGTGAAGAGGCGTTTAATCGAACATCTCTTCATCGACACAAAGAGCGAAAGCTCAAAACAGCAATTTCTTTCCCTGGGAAAGAAATCGCTTGGCCTTCCCAGTGTGTTTGCCCCTTTCCCCACTGTAGTGCGATCTTTGAGTTGGTACATTTAGTTGGGGGGGGTGTGGGAGCAAAGCCTCCCACATTATTATGTTTGAAAGTGTGTGTTTGCGCTACCGATTTCTTTCCCAGGGAAAGAAATCCGTGTTCTGAGTGTTCGCGCTTTAGTGCGTTTGCTGTTTATGTGTCGATGAAGAGGGTTCGATTAAACGCCTCTTTGGTGTTATGATATAGACCCTATTTTTTGGTTTATCACTATGTGGTGTGAACTAAAGCTATGCAGTCATATAATAAATACATTCTTATTACAGTGGTAGATGTACTACTGGATTTATGCACTTCGAATATAATTCAGCATTTTTTCTCTTGGAAGTAATCAGTAATTAATCCTTTCCCAACAATGAATACTTCATGCAAATCTGGAACCAACAATGAATGCTAGACACCTGCACTATAAAACGAGGAATATACAACCATATCTACTTTAGCAGGAAATCCCAACAGCAGTAACTAGACAGAGGGGGACATCCATGCACAAGGTTATGTTGAAAAGTATTTGGGATACATCAAGGAAACTTTACTCCTATATGAACTGCTAAAATACAGTGCATAAATACTGACACAGTGCAAGATATAATGGTAAGGGGTTCACATTTCAGTCACAAACTAAGACTTAAGTGACCTGAAACAGAGTTTGGTAATTCTTTAAGGGACGGAAACACAAAAGCTTAGAAGAAAGGCTCCTGGAATTTGTGCAACATGAGCTCAGCCCACGAGTAAGACCTTCATATACAGTCTATTACTGAGACAGGATTCAGGATTTGTGGACTAATCTTGACCGCTCCCTGGTATTTCCAAATCAGAGATGATTTTATGGCTGATTGACCGTTAGCCTTTTTTTTTCTTGGACTTTATTGATTTTAAAAGTTTCTAGCAATTTAGGGATGCTCCTAATCATTACATATGTTAATTTATATTTTGTCATCAGTTTTTAAGCCACTATCTGATGGCAGCACAGGGAAGTAAATAGCTGTGGTCTTAAACTCTTCCACCTTTCTTAGATGCTCACCTAGAGAAAATAGTGGATTATTTTCCGAAGGAACATTGTCTATGATTTGGAGGGGCTACTTTTCATCACATCTGATTTAGGCTTGGAGGAAATATTGCGGAAGGAGCACAAGATCTGAATGACAATACTAAGTTTTCTTTCTTTCCAGTATAAAGTGCATTGGACTTAATTTCAAAGACAAGGAAGGCATGATCACAAAAAAAATCAGCTCAGAGGCGCACAACACTCTTAAGACTATTTAAAGACTTGAGTAACTAAGAAGGCATCTGACTCTGCTGGAACGGGTAAGTCAATATACTATGACAAGGGCTTATTGTACAGACAAACTCCTAATGGCCTACCACTGGAAAATTCTGCTCACAGCCTACTGTATTCCTTTTCAAGCCATATTATCACGAACTGCATAAAAGAGGGGCTTTTGCAAAACCTCTATTGGCTTGGTAATGGGGAAAAAAAAGCATGAGAGGGCATTACAACACATGTAAAAACTGCTGAAAATTTGGCAAGGTAGGAGACGTACAGTAGCTAAGACAGGTTTTGTACCACAGCCTACTAAAGAGGAAACATTTCAAAGCACAGTCATGGAGAGTGAGAGGCTTTTTAGTTTCCCAAGCACACAAAGTCCCCCCCCCTCCCCCCCCCCCAACGGCAATAAACTATGCTACTATGTTCCATGAGGCAATGTATTTGTCCTCTACGGTGGCAAATGCTGTTTTGGAAAATTTCAGCAGGGTTGTTTTTCACCAAATTACTGACAGAGAGGCTAACTTTATGTCAGACCATTTGGGGAAGCACTTCAAAGTAAAGCAGTTAAAAACTTCCTCTCTAAGATCCATAAATGGTTTGATGAGCACATTTCATTCTACTCGTATAACCAGTCCAAACTAACTACAGGCTAGTTTAAGTGGGACAAGTATCTGTCCCATTTCTTCAGATAAAGAGAGGTACCCCAACAAGTTGGGGGGGGGGCTACGAGTGAGGTTGAATGCGATTACCCTGAAGACTATGTTGTGGAGTATTTCCTGAATCATTTCAGGACTAAGCATAATGACCATACAGGGAAGGCAACAGAACACTGTGCACAAGCACAGCAGCAGCAAAAGGTGTGGTACAACTGGACATATGAAGTCCAAGAACATACAGCTGGTCAAAGTAATGGTGCTTATTCCTTTTTCACAGAAAAAGCTACAGGCATCAAGGGAGGGCCCTTTAACTTTTCTGAAGAAGGTAATGTATGTTATTCAAGAGGTGTAATTGAAAACAGGAAGCAGAAATATATAACCTCCATCATTCTAACACAACATAGCCCATCTGTGATACAGAGATACTGTTATTCAGTATCTTCAGCATGTTACAGAAGGAATCAGAAGTGGATCTTGGGGTAGGTCTTTTTCAGTGAGGCTTGGTCTGACTCTTCAATGAAGTAGTGGGAGTCAAAAGCTGCAATCCTCTAACCAAGTTCAAAAGATACAGTCAGCATGCTAAGGAGGTGTTAAGCAAACAAGAAATGTTAGGGATAACTATCAAACCAAAGAATTAGCAAATTTACAAATGGCAAAAGCATCCTATACTGTTACCAAACAAGCAAATGTCTGAGAAAATGAATAGTGAAAATTGGCATGTAAACTTCCCTTTGTGGTGTCTCGAGAAAGCATACATGAGGTTTAGAAATGTAGTAGCTAAGAAGTAAGGTGAGGTAAATAATATTTGTCAGGAAAAATTTGTACAAATACTGCAACTACTTCCAGTATACCATACAGCTTGTAAGATATGTAAAGCCGTATAAGAATTGTGCATTTTTTATGTATTAGAGGTCTGGAACTGATTTCAAACAGACATACAGCATAGCCTTTTCTTCTAAGCCAAGGGTACTCTCATAAATGTACTGCAACATCCTACAAAACAGTATGATATAAAAAGAAAATGAGGCTTAGATTTGAAATCTACATCAAACAGAAAATAGAGAACCTTATACTCTTGAAAGCAAGAAATTTGTCTAAAGGACTAGATTAACTATATTTCTGCATAACTGTCTCATTCCAGGACATCACTTTAGACAATCTGAATGTAATACAAAACGTGTAGTTCCAGCATTAACAACCAAGAAATAAAACACCCAAGTCTGCTGAATGGGGAGTCCGGATCCAATAATTCGTCACCAAGAACGTGAAGTTTCGACAATTTTATTAAAACATACTTTCATATCAAAAAAACTGTAGTAGTTAAGCGCTTTCATCTATCACATAGACTTCTTCAGAACAGAAGATGAAAGCACTTTACTACAGTTTTTTTGATATGAAAGTATGTTTTAATAAAATTGTGGAAACTTCGCATTCATGGTGACGAATTATTGGATCCGGACTCCACAATCTGAATGTACTTGGACTCTTCAAAATTTAAAGTGCAACCACAAATTTTTCTTCAAAGAGGAAGTAAGACTATCTACAATCAAAATGACTAGCTTAACAAAAATCTTGCGTTATTCAGTCATGATCTTTACCTCCATCTAAAACATGTATTAAAGAATTTAATACATTAATTTTAAAATCTGTCTTGTTCCCCCAACAAACCAAGAATTGCCTTAAATCATCATATAAGGGACTGGAAAGCAGGAGGGATTGGATTGGACTGCCAGATCGAGAATTATATTCTTTATCATCAATTCTAAAAACAAGATCTCTTTGGATAAGTACTACTTACATGGCCAGGTGAAAAGAGTTTCTAGCATGCCTTTACATAAAATTAAAAAAAACTCTAATCATAATCTTACACTACACAATAGTTTACAATGGTTACTAAACAATTACTTTTTAGAAAGAAGTCACACCAGGCAATTTACTTTTATTTCTACTATATTAAATATCTCTAGAAACTTAATTTACAGAAAAAGGCATGGATTTTTCTTCTTTTCTCGATGACATGCACTCAATCATATTTTCACTTCAACATTAGACACAATGATTACAGTTAAAGAAAAAAATCTGATATATCCGTTTCAACTAATGAATAATGAAAATCTGCATTTTGCTGATTATATCATAAGTAAATATGACTTGAGCAAAGATATGTGGTTGGATGTAATATCTTGAAGGCAATATGTAGAAGGAAAAATTAAATTCATGCAACCAAGGGTAAAAGATCTTATCCTAAAATGAAGTGAATGTATTTTAATACCATTAATACAGCAAAACACACTGGAAAAGGGTCTTTTATCCAAATTATATAGAGTAGCGAGGTAAGAAACAAAGTTGCAATGACAATTGTTGGAACTATTTTATTCACGTTAATAAAAGAACTCCAGATGAAAAGGATAACAAATAATTTTTAATATCTTCCAGACAACTTCTCTTAGAGGGAAACATTTTACTTGGAAATTATTACATAGATCTTTCTTCACACCTCATAAAGGGGCTCCAATATCCTGGACCTGATCATTACCAATATGGGAAATCAATGCTCCAAACCAGTGGTCACCCCCTTGTTGGTTAGGTCTGACCATATGCTAAATCACCTTTGACACAGACATCCCACACCCACCCCCCAAGTAAGGAAACATCCGTAAAAAACTTCTCCAAGGCCAACTTCATGCCACTCAAGTCAGAAGTTACAAACTTCCTGACACCCATGCAGACAGGAACTGAAAGTTCGACTGCTGAATCCTACAGTAAAGCACTGTACGAGCACATCCACTTGTGCATAAATCGTGCCATCCCAAATAGTACCAAGACGTTCTCCTCCAAAAAAAGGAAGTCAATCGGTGGTCCCATCATAAACAAACTATACAACAGAAGAAAGAAACTGTTGCAGAAGAGGAAAATCCCAGGATGCAAAAAACTCCCTTACCAGCCTCAGTAAGAAGCTGACATCCCTCTTAAAATCCTCCAAAGCTAGTTACGAAAATAAAATTGCCAAAGATTCCAAAGACAACCACAAAGCATTCTATAGCTATGTCAAGAAGCTAAATGGCAATGCTCAGATCTGCTCTGAGGTACAACAGAATGGCATTAAATATACTGATCACAAGGACATTGCCAATAACCTGGCAGATCAATTCAGTGCCAACTTCACCACCCCCCTCTCAGCCCCTAAAGGGTCCATCTCAATACCTAAAGATTGTCAAATTCCAGTAATCACGGCCACACAGGTAAAAAACGCACTCTCCAAAGCGAAGAATACAGCATCTATGGGACCAGACGACATCCCGGGCTGTGTACTACATGAACTACAAAATGAACTGGCACCTCAAGCAAGTGCCACGTTTAATCATAGCCTCACCTCAGGCTTCATGCCCACTGAGTGGCGCACAGCTACAGTTATCCCACTCCACAAGGGGGGATCCACCTTGGATCCTGAGAACTACTGTCCCATTAGTCTGATGAGCCTGATCTGCAAGGCCATGGAACTTATAAACAAAGACATTGGCAACCTTCAAAACACTGGACCCGACCCAGTTTGGGTACGTGAAGGGCTGAGCGTGTCCCATGAACCTAACTGACTTCTTCAAATCAGTCTCCAGAGCCGTGGACAAGGGTAAGGTGGTCCACACATCCTATCTGGACCTCGCCAAGGCCTTTGACACCATCCCCCACTCTGGAATCATAGGTAGGTACTAGGCTATCTGCCCGAAGGCATTTATAAGCCTAGCCAGGATGTGTTGGCTTTTGCCGCCCCCTTAGAATAGTTCCCTGTGCCTCTGTCCAGCGCAGCCAGTGAAGTGATCCCCGGGGTAAACTTTGTTTCCCATCCACTCGTCAAGGTTTCTCTTGAAGAGTGCTAGCGAGAAGCTCTGCCTAATGTAGATTAGAATCTTGTTCCAAAGCATAAGTCTCTGTGACAGGAATCTATCCTTCCAGCACGTTCTATTTATTGTTGTGGTGAGGTTTAGATCCCTAGAGCGTGTGGCTTGAGGGGATATGGTTTTCTTTAGGTGGAGCATGTCCATCAATTCTGGGTTGGACATGGCCTTGTATGCCAGGCAGAGATCACCTCTGAGCAGGCGGTATGCAACTGAGTAGAGCTGGAGTTTCTTCAGTCGAGCTGCATAGGGCATCTGTTTTAGGTCAGTGAACCACTTGGTGAGGTATTTCTGTGGTCTTTCCAGCTGTTGCAGGTGCCTTGTAAGGTACATCCCAAATGGGGCGTTGTACTCTATGATGGGCCTGATGAGTAGAGGGGCACAATGACCTCTTTTGATCTGGATGCAAACCCTTTTGTGATTAGGTGGGCCACATAGAAGGATTTTCTAACCACTTTGGCAATGTGATTATCAAAGGGGAGATTACTATCTACTTGAGTCCCCAGATCCCTTATTACATTTTCCGTATTTAGGGACTACCACTTATGTGGTAGTTTGCAAGTACTTTGTTATTTCCAAAGGGAATAACTATGCACTTTTTGGCATTTAGCTTGAGGCCATGGTTTTGACACCAGGTACCCGTCTCAGTGAGACCCTTTTGGAGGATGTCTGTGTGAGCCGGTGAGTCAATTATAGCCCCTAGTTTGCAGTCGTCTGCAAACTTGGTCAGCCATAGTCCTCCTGTGCTTGTCTGCACGTCTGAGAAGTATATACCAAACAGGAGCGGTCCTAGGACTGAGCCCTGGGGAACACCACTTGTAACCGGTTTAGAGTTAGACCTAGCTCCTGCAACTCTCACCATGTGGGTTCTGTCCATGAGCCAATTGGCAACCCATCTTGTGACATAGGGGTTTATGTTCAGTCTGGTGAGCTTGTCTACAATACCAGAATGGGGAATGGTGCTGAACGCCTTTGCGAGGTCTAGGTAGGCTGTGTGTACCACTTTTCCCTCGTCTATAGCCTTGGTAACTGTCTCAAAGAAGTCCACCAAGTTTAGCAGGCATGATCTTCCCTTAAAGTTGAATTGGGTAGGGTCCAGTGTTTGGAGGTTCCCATTGTCTATGTTAATGAGTTCCATGATGATGTGCTCCATAGCCTTGCAGACCAAGCTAGTCAGGCTTATAGGGCGATAGTTACCGGGGTCTGTTGTGGCTCCACCTTTGTGGAGCAGAATAACCGTTGCTGTGCACCACTCCATGGGCACATAGTCTGTGGAGAGGCCGAGTTTGAACGGTGTGTTTAGGTGAGGGGTTAGTCTCTGAGCTAGTGTAGGACGCAGCCTGGGATACCGTCCGGTCCCATTGATGCTGCGTTTTTGGCTTTGGAGAGAGCTATTTTAACCTGAGTGTCTGTGATTTCAGGGGCTCTACATTCTTCTGGTATGATTATGGGCCCTTTTGGGGGTGAGTGGGGGGTGAAGTTTGCACTGAACCTGTCAGGATGTTAGCATGATCGGTTGGTTCAGTGCATTTTGTGCCATTCTGCACTAACTTCAAGCAGATCTGAGCATTGCCACTTAGATTCTTGACATAGCTAAAGAATGCCTTGTGATTATCTTTGGAATCCTTGGCAAGTTTTCAGATAAACTTACTAAGCTGGGCATAAATCCTTATGTCACTCGATGGGTTGCCAACTGGATTACTGACAGCCCACACTGTAAAAGTAGCAGACTCCAAATCCAGCTACAGACAAGTGGAGTTACCTCAGGGTTCAGTCCTGGGACTGCTCTTATATGACATCTACTTCTCTGAAGTACAGGCCAATACTAAGGGACTCTGGCTAAAGGGACTCTGGCTAACAAAGTTCGCAGATGACTGCAAACCGGGAGCCATTACTGAATCCCCAAATGATGTGGCTATTCTACAAAAGGGCCTTACAGAAACAGATGCTTGGTGCCAGAGCCATGGGCTCAAGCTCAATGCCAAGTTATCCCCTTCGGGAAAAACCAGGCACCCATGAATTACCACATAGGTGACAGGAACACAGGTGGACAGTGGTCTCACCTTCGATAACATCGCCACAGCAGTCAGGAAATCCTTCTATGTGGCACACCTCATCACTAAGGGCTTTTCATCCAGAAAAAAGGAGGTCATTGTCTCACTGTACTCATCCCTCATTAGACCCAACACAGATTACAATGGCCCATTTGGTATGTGGCACACCTCATTACTAAGGGCTTTTCATCCAGAAAAAAGGAGGTCATTGTCCCACTGTACTCATCCCTCATTAGAAGCAACATAGAGTACAACAGTCCATTTGGTATGTACCTCACAAGACATCTACAACTGGAAAGGCCGCAGAAACACCTCACTAAAAGAATCACACGCCTAAAGCAGATGCCCTATGCTGACTGTCTAAAAAAACTCCACCTATGCTCTGTCGCATATCTTCTACTCGGAGGCAATCTCTGCTGAACATACAAGGCCATGTCAAACCCAGATCCGATGGACATGCTACACTTAAAGAAATCCCAATCTATCAGAGCCACACACTCCAGGGACCTAAACCTTGTCATCACAATGAACAAAACATGCTGGAGGGATAGGTTCTTGACCCAGAGACTCCCCATACTCTGGGATAGACTGCCCATACATGTCAAGAAGAGTGCCTCCTTGGCCCTCTTCAAAAGAAACCTTGAAGACTGGATGGGAGATGGGAAATTTACCCCGGGGATCACATCAGTCATGCTAGACAGGGGTCCATGAAAGTAAATATTGTGGGAAGAAATAGCCAGGGAATTGTTATTGCTAGGGTTGTATAGGCCCCAAGAGCAATAGGGCTTGTATAGGCCCTAGGGCCGATAGCCTAGTACCAACCTATGAACTAGTGTTTAATAAGCAAGTTTGTTGCAGATGTAAACAAGAGCTTAAAAAGCGGATTAGCAATACATGTTGTGTCGCACTTGCACCTTACTGAATAATCTTTTTACAGGCTTTATTTGGGGACAATTTCATTTTATCTAAGTCATTAATTATTTTTAATATCCTATTCCTGTCTGTGTTAAAAGAATGAAATACCCTCTTTTATGGTCCATTTTATTAACTGCAAAGGAAAGTTATAACCAAGAAATTGAAGAATTAAGCTACTCCCTCTTTCAAAGAATTTACAAATCCTGCAATGGAAGTATGTCATCTGGAAACTATCACCATTAAATCAAAATCTACTATAATCACTTCTTACTATAACATCTGGACAAATTTCAAGGAACTGTTTGATAAACAAAAATAGCTATACTCATATCAATTGTCATGTATACAATTTTTTTTAGAAACTTCATTGTTAGTAGACACTCTTGTAAATAGTTATTCTTGTTTGTTCTTGTTCTTATTCCTTTTTTATGCTCACAAATTTCTAAATACATTTTTTGTCATGATCAATTTGTTTAGTTAAAATCTATTTATTTGCAGTTTGCTTTCCAGGATAGTACATTGGGCTACAAGGAGCCCATTTTCAATGGAGTCCTGGGGAGAAATACAAATGCACAGTACAGAAAGAGCACAAATCCATAATATACATTTCAATTAAATATATTGCACAATTCAAATAGATGTTACATAATACAGAAATAAAAAAAATATTTTCATTATGAAAATCACATCAGGTTAATTCAGTAAGCAGTAGTTTTTTTTTTTTAGGGAATTACAATGAGGTAAATTTTTAGTCATTGGTCGAATATGTCCCAAGGGATGTAAAACTTTAGGAGGTAATGGACAGGCAGCAAAGTTTGGAAAGTTAGGAAGAAAGTGTGGTAGAATTAGGATGGATGAGAGCAAGAGCATTTCCATTGTGAAGTAAGATGCAAGTGCAGTGAGGTTTTAAACAAGGAGAGTCTGCTGGTGGTGCAGATGGGAGAAGGGAGTGAGTTCCAGAGGCATGCAAAAGAGAAGGACATCAAATGATTCCCAGCAGGACATGTTGGTTTATGCAATTTAATTAGGTTTTGGGAATTGGATCTTAGGAGTCTATCTGGTTTATGCATTTCAAAGGTATTTGCTAGGGGAGGGGCTGATAGACTGGTTATGAATGAGTTTGTGTTTGGATGAGCTGAGTATATGTGAGGAAGTTTGGTAATTCTAGCAAACTTAGTTGGTGAAGGGAATTACAGTGGTGACAAGAGGCTCTATGACCTGCCGCAAATTTGGATATTTTGTTACAACAAGATGAGAGTTTTGTTTTGAGGGAAGATTGTAGGCTGGTTAGGGATAGATGCACCATATAAAAGGGATGGGATGAGGTATGTATTAGCTAATGTAATCCTGGTGGTGGGAGAGATAAAGCGACTGTGCGTTAAAGCATACCTAATTTTTTTTTTATTTGCTTGTAGACGCTTATCAAATTTTAGTTGATTGTGTCAGAGACTAGTTCTAGGGGGGGTATTATTATTGCTGGTAATTATGAAGGATTGTTCGTCTAGGAAGAGGTTTTGGATGCACTGAATAACATAAGTTTTGTTTTGGTTGCATTAAGGGCTAGACGGTTGTTGAGCATCCCCTGTTCAGTGGAAGAGAAGGTGGCTTGTGTTAGATTGTTAAGAGCTGTGATGAAAGGGGAGGAACAGATTATAGTAGAATTGTCTGCATACTGGATGAGACTGGAGTTAGGAATGGCTTTGAAGAAATCATTTATGAATATGTTTAATAGTAGGGGGCCTAGCATAGAACCTTGGGGGATGCCTGTGGATGTATTAAGGAAGGATGAGGTAGCTTTTTTCCATTTAACTGCTTGTTGCCCGTTTTGTGAGATAGCTTGAGAACCACTGGGTAGAGGAAGGGGATAGGTTAAGTTTAGAGAGTTTGGTAAGGAGGAGGTTGTGGGAAATCGTGTCAAATGCCTTAGAGAAGTCGAGGAAAAGAGTGGATACAAAGTGGCCAGAGTCGCGGGCTTTGTTGGCTGTTTCTAGGAAGAAGAGGAGGGCAGTGGACGTACTATGACATGGTCTAAAGCCATGTTGGTGTGGGGGTAAGAAGCTGATTATTGATGAGGTAGGGTAAGAGTTGTTGGTATACACACTTTTCAAGTAGCTTAGAAACAGGGGATAGGATGGCGATAGGGTGAAAGTTTGGGATGTCATTATTACTGCCACCTTTATGGAGAGCACTAATAAAGGCCTTCTTCCAGAGCTGGAGGACCTGACTTTCTGAGAGAGACCGATTAATTAGTATGCTGATAGGGAGAGCAATGGTTTCTGTGGCTACTTTTAGGAAGTACGAGGGAATTTCATCAGAGGCATTGGAACCAGGTTTTAATTTTAGAAGTTTTTTTATGGTGGATATAGAGATGGGACTGCTAGAAAAAGGTGAAGGTTGGCAGCAAGGGATACTAGGGGAGGAAGGTATGGGAGCACGCTGAGGAGGTGTTGATGAAGGATGATGTTAGCTTGCTTATGGACTCTATGAAGAAACAGTTAAATTGGGTGGCCAAGTCCATGTCAGAGGCATCTGGGTTGGGGCAAGGGTTTTTTTTCCCTAGGTTGAGGAGAGATGAGACCCATTTGCAAAATAGTTTGGGATTGGTGGTGTGGTTGGTGTGGGGAGTGGAGAAATAGGCTTTGCGATCTAAGGTAATATGTTTTTTGACTTTATTTCATAGTGTTTTATATTCATTTAGGGCAATAGTGGTTTTATTTTTATGGTAATGTGTCCAGGCTTTGTCAGGGAGTCGCATAGTAGCTAAGGTGTTTTTGGTTAACCAGGGTACAGGGTTACTTTTTATAAGTTTTTTAAAATGTATATTTAAAAAAATGATATAGTGCAACTGCTGATCATTTAGTATATGCCTTACTTTTGTAGAGTTCAATGAACTTTCTAGACTGATAACTCATGCCTGAAGAATTCCGTGTTGGCAAGTTTTCAATGAATGTAAAATGCTCTTAAAAGTATTATGTTGAAAGATTACTCTAAATATTTAGCTGGTGGTAGAAGCAATACAGACATCAGTCCAAATATTTTATTTTGTACCATCCACTGCAACTGTCTATAGCATATATATTTTTTCCATTTTCAAAGTGCAATATCTAATTTTAAGTTACAGAATGTGATTATTAAAATTGCTCAAGTGTGCATGAAACTTATTTTGGTCAATTTCTAATTATTTTTGGCAAGACAGCAATGGAAGGCACTGGTCTAGGAGCATGCTAGATGAAATCACAAAGTCAGTGTGGTTACAATTCTGCCTTGTAGCTGCTCAGTGTGAAGCTTATGTGGATGAGGCAAGGTAATGATCATAACCTGAAGTAGCCATGCACATTTTATGCAAACTCTTAAGGCTAGTCGCCCCTCACAGACTAGCCCATCTGCCACACATTAATTGGTGGCAATGGTGCAAACATGTAACCATACCCCTGATCATCACATATTCACTGGTGGCAATGGTAGAGATCATGATACAACAACCTCTGCGCATGACGCTTTGTTGAAACTGTATACCTCACTAATGAAGTGGGAACTTGAGTCATACAAGGGACAGAAGTTTACCATGGCAGAAGGGGGAAAAGGCACAGTAGAAGGATGTGACTGACATCTGATATTCGGTTCTCTTACATCTTCCTGCTTCTTTACCACCCGAAATAGATCATAGGAAGGACCACCTTGTAGCCCTTGTGCTGTGTACCCTTTACAGTCCCCATCTTCACAGAGGAGAGAAAGAGAGAGACACTTCAGTCTTTTCCATTTTTCTTGTTGACATTTTGAAATGGTGACACTTAAGGCAATGCTTGATGTCATACTCCTCATCCAAGCATTACAGAAATAGAAGATATGGTCTGAAATCCACAACAACTTATTGAAGGTTTCAGGAGGTTATGCATTAAAAGCAGCAACTCTTGTACACCGAACATAAAAATAAACATCAGAATTTTGAGAGCAGGAAACAAAAATGAAAGAGTGCAGGGGCTGTGCCTACTCTCAATACTCAACATGTGATGTAATGGCATGTGCCAGATGTACTCATATCTGCTAGGGTAACACTAAATTCAGAGTGCTAAGATGAGTATAAACAACTTCACAGAAGGCTTCTAAAAACAGATCCAGTCTCCTCTGTGGCAAAGATGCATATTTTAAGACTGATGACTGTACAGTGGCCCACACCGCCATTAGCTGTTCTTAAACTGCTGAATACGGCAGCCAGTTTGTGACAATATTCTGCTCCATGATTGGCGCCAGCTGCTGAAACCTTATCTGTCTACAGTGACATCTGTAAACCTGTATGCAAAAGCTATTCCCACCAAATATTCAACAAGATCTACTAAGAGCAACCTGACAGAGACCTGGGGGGATTACAAAAAGCTAACATATAAAAAATACTGTTTCAGTAGGAATTCCTTTTTCAAGGTAAATGGCAGAAAGATTAGTAATTTAAGTTTTTCACACTCCAATTCTCTCTCTCCTGACATTTACAACTCAGTGCTGATGTGGTCCATTTCACACAACCCACTCCCAAACTAAACGTAAGCTTAGACTGGAATGTTGCATCCTACCAGGATTTTTATTGTTCTAGATCTCTACCTGCCCCAATGTAATACGTAACGACTGCAAGAAAAGTATTTAAGTAATACTCTTTTACCTGGAATATAAAAGGATATTTTACTTATCTTACTGAATTAATCACATTTCTCAAAGGATGGCTTTGAAATATGCTACTATATAAACTGCAAGAGTAATCATAGATTTCTTTCCTGCAAAAATCCTTCAAGATGTCTACCTTGCAAACATAAGTCAAAATAAAAGGTTTGAGCATTAAAACAAGCAAAACAAACAACTGTGCTACCTGACTTGTCAAGATATTTGTTACTTACACAGGGTTCACAGAAGTGTGCTAGGGTGAGGTATATGATCACATAAATCCATACAACATTACAAACTCAATCATAAAAATATTTTATATATATATATATAAGGTCCAAATAAATGACTGCCTATCTCCAACTCAGAAACCGACACTGCAACAAATCATTGTGCAAAACTATAAATGCATTCATTTCCACATTCTTTGGTGTATACTTCCTAATGTACATCTACATCCTATACACCTGAGTCATCACCACTAACTCTACCAACAAACACAAGGAATCCTACAGTTTTCATATGTAGGTGCTATATACTGACTTGATGGAGAATTCTCTTTGAATGGATATTTTCTTTCAAAACACTCCTTCGAAAACATATTAGAACAATAATCACTAACTAGAACAATGTTATCCATAGAAAATCCTGAGAGAAAAAAAATGTACTGTGGTTATTATACGATTTTGAACTTAAAGAAAAAAATCTTAACCTGTTGGGTCTGATAAAAATTTCTGAATTTGCAAGCAGTTTTATACTCAACTACCAATCTTATGGTTGTACAGTTTGCATTTAGTTTTGAGTTCATAAGACATTTTGATGGCAATCGCTTTACTTGCACACAGGTTCTAGAAGTTGTCTTATGTCTAACAAGACTGAACGTCACTACTTTAAAAGATAGAGAAACTGGAAAATTGGGCGGGGGGGGGTTGACAGTGTTAACATTTTTCTTGTTTAATCAGCCAATTCTGAGAAACAGAAAAAACATGCAGCAAGGTTTGTAGAACATTTTTTTCTAATGTACTCCATTGAGCTTTCAGAATTTTGTTCCCTGCTCACTTACCTCATAACAAGTTTACAGAATTCCAAGGCAGTGCGTGGGCATCCCCTTTTCTCTAGGAACCACATGTGACGGTACAGGGCCAAGAAAAAACCTCTGAAAAAGAAAATAAACTTTTAAGAGTTTCTCAGAGACAGTGTGGGAGTTACTTCACATTATTGAGAGTCTGCTGTTGTGGAAAATGGAGGATAAATGTTAACTCTGGAAATGAAATTATTTCCATGTCAAATGCATGCTACTGAAGGTGCTGCATGCCCAGAGTAAACACTGAGTGTACATTACATTTATATACAACATACGTCTGCAAATCTATAGTTCAGTAACAATACAAGTACATGATATGATACAAGCATGCATATCAGTCATGCCCACCAATATTATAAAGAAAGTAATTCTCTGCAAATCAAGAAATGAAAATGAAGACCTAAACATACATTATTAAAGAAATTTCTTGCGTGTTTTACGGGCATGTTTACCAGCTAAAGCTGGTGGCGTAAGACACCTAGGTACAAGACTATGGAGGGAGAGAATTCCGGCCCCTCAAGAAGGGGCCCCAAGTAGATTAACCAATATGATAAGAATTTAAATGCTATAACACTGGAGACCTTCAACGATTGATCTTTGGATGGGCTAAATCACCAGCTGCTGCCTTCAGGACAGAAAGAGCTGAAAACTGAAAAAGCACAACACTAACATGGTGCAGCCAAATAGACTTATGAAATGTAGTTCAACTTCCATCATCACAGCTGAAACAACAGCTGCCTCTAGTGTTTGCTTAGAAGAATGTCATCACAGTGGATGTCTGCATCACAGTCATGTTATCTTCAGTGTATATTCTCACAAACAATAGAGGCAGCTATCTCTCCTCTCCTGAGATTTCACCATGGTACTTTCATTTAGTGGTCAGCAACCTAATGGCAGCAAATAGTGCTTCAGCAGCAATCCACTTTGAAAGAGTCTGGTTAGAAATCTCAAGCCATACACTACCTGGCATGAAGATGAACTACATTTGTCTCTATAATGTCATGTAACTGATGCAGGTAAACACATGTACTGCCAAGCACACATTCAGCATGTGAAGGGTCCTCAATCCCCCCTAAGCTTTTGCCCCTACATAGGCAATTGTAAGATTAATGGACTGATTCAGAAGCAATTAAAAAAAAAAAGACACTTTTAGAAAGAAACTGCGACTTGTTCTGAAAGACTGATCACACTGTACTGTAATGAAATAGTGCCTTGTATGCCTGACTGGGCCATCACCCTGCAGAGGTCTGCATGGCAGAGAGGATTCATGTTAAAACTAATACCAGGGAAGCATAGTCTTTTTTAGTGCTCTGGATTTTCCTGGGACAGGTCCAGAAATAAGGAACTTATTTAGGCCAGAACAATGAACCAGACACATCTAACACAGACACTCCACCCTGAGTTGATCCCCAAGGTTTATGACTGATCCAGAGTATTGATGCTAAACTGTCACTGGACCAGAAATAAACTTGCACGAAATCCAGGAAGCACAGCTTCATGTACTATGTATGAACCTAATTAAACAGCTGTTCCGGATAGAGCAAAGCAGATTTGTCCAAGGGTCTATCAGAATTTAAACTGTATTATAATATAAAGACTCAAAACACCGAGCAGGCAGCTAACTCAGGATAGAAATGTTACCAGTCATAATTCCATGTGCTGGAAGGTGCACACCTATTAAACTGAACTCCTATCTAATATATTTATGGCATATTATATTTATTAATATTCCTAAAGTAAGCTACTCCACCATACATGTATCACAGACATTTACTAAAATTCTGTCCATCTTTGATGCTAGACTGCACTAAAGGAATTACAATGAACTGCAGTCATCTGTTTTAGCTTTGGATACCACAGGGGTTACTGCACACTAGCAATGAGGTAAATTACTTGACTTGTAAGAAAGAAGCGTCAGCTGAAAAGGAACGCTTCATTTTACTGGTTTTGTGACCTCAAGTTTTGTTCTCCTGAGCATGAGAGAGGAAAGTCTAGTACAGTATACACGCATATATATATATATATATATATATATATATATATATATATATATATATGTGTGTGTGTGTGTACAGTGTATTTCATATATATAACATTATAAAGAAAGAGGGAATTATTTTTGTTAAGGGACGGTCTTCTGCCGATCAAGGCAGGACATGAAAAAATTTTAGGAGGACTGAAGTTAAGATTTTAAACAGTGTAAACTTGGATTCGGTTGTTGAAGCAAGTCATGAAAAAAGGAAAGCAGATGAACAGTATACAGGCACTGTACAGGGGGATAATTAATAAGGAAAGATCTGAGAAAAGTGATTCTTCAGAAAAGAACAAGGCAGGGGTATTCCTCATCCCCAAACTTCCTGTTGAAAGGAAGTGAGAATCTTATACCGCAAAAAACACTGCAGACAACAAAAAAAAAAAAAAAAAAAAGAGAGAGATTTTCCTCAAACAGGAAAGGCAGTATGCACTGCTTTGCAGATGACTGTATGATTTTATTTGAGAATATGTGAAGTTAACTATCAGGTATACTGGCATTTTTCAATGGTCTGGAGAAGATTCAGTTTTGAAATATCATCCAAAGAGCCTAGTAGTTAAGGTAGGAGTTGGAGTTGGGGGATATGTTGGGATGCCATAATTTGCAGGGGAAGGCACATCAGAAAAAAAATATTTTATTTGACATTTGTTAACCGGGAGAGTCCAACTGGATATATGTCCATTTTCAGTGGAAGCCCGGGGAGAAAAGCTCCAGAGCAGAAGAATCATTAACAAGAGAAAGACATGTTACCCAAAAGGTTCATTAAACAATATACAGAGTACACCATCTTTATACTTCTTATAGAAGTAAAGTACATATAAGATAGTGAGTTAACCAAAGAGTTTATTTGCCAACATTCACAGGCTACATTAATATATACATGTTATAGAGGTGTTTAACAGCAAGTACAGCAGGAAGATAGAGTAGATAACTTCCATAACTCATTTCTACACGAGAGACATGCTATGTCCTTTAAGTTTCTTTACAGTGTTCAGTGATACTATTACCCCATGCAGACATTACAAAAACAGTAGATAAGCTGTTACTCTAGTTGCTGGAAACAGACATATGAGTTACTATCCTGTTGTAGTACAGGTACATAATCTGATTAAGGAAGTGTGTTTTGAGTAGTTTTTTGAACTGGGTGGTGGAGTTATTTATTATGTGGGCTGGAAGGGAGTTCCAGATTTTAGAGATGAAGTGGCTATAAACGGATCTACCTGCCTCATTTTTAAAGTTTGTTACCTTAAGGAGATGTTGGGTACTTGATCTCAGGGATCTGGTAGCGGTGTAAGGCTGGAGTAGTTGCTGCAGGGTTGTTGTGTTGCCTGGATGAAGTAGTACTTTGTGAGCAAGTGCTAGTTTGGTTGACTTGAAGGGTCAGGGGGAGATCTAGCCAGTTGAGTTTTAAGGCTTTCACAATGGTGGGTTCTAAAAGGTGATCCTGTGGCGGATCTGGCTATTTTATTGTAGCAGCTATCTAGTTTGTTGAGCTCAGTTTTTCGGAGATTGGTAAGCACGGGGGAGGCGTAAAGTAGGGTCGATAGGAGGTGTGTCCTGGCTGTGGTAACCTTAGTGTGACTGGTGAGAAACTGTTTGTTGCGATAGTGTAGGCCCATTTTTCTGTGGACTCTCTTCATGGTCTGGGAGATATGAATGTCAAATTTAAAGCTATTGTCAATTTTGAGGGCTAGCAGTTTGGCATGACTGCTGGGTGTGATGGTGGCATTATGAGAGGAGATTGAAATGTTAGATGAGGAGGGTAGAGATCTGTGAGGGCTGAAGAGGAGTAATTTAGTTTTGGCTGGGTTTAGAATGAGGTTTTGGTTAGTGATCCATGTTTCTGCCAGGGAAAAGCATTCTTGTGTTAGGGAGAGGAGGTGGTCAAGGGAGTCGGCTGCACAGATAATGGTGGTTTGTGGAACCGTATATGATATTCGACAGACAATTAGCTATTGCTAAGGGATATGGGAAAGAAATTGCTGGGACTGTTGATAAGGTAAGACTTTTATCTTGAATGCGAGAGCTAAGTGGTTAGGACCTTTACCATCCAACACAATGTACAAGGGAAGACATAAGCCCTAAAAATAGGATGGAGCAGATGTACACAGAGTTTGAAAGCTTTGTCTGTAAAGCACAAAGCGATAGAATATTCAAGAAGAATAATTAGATGGGAAAAAGGATGCAGAATGGGGGCACTGGATTTTGAGAAATATTTACCTGCTATTAACACTGCAAAGGTTAAGGGGATTTGAAAATGTTGATCTTAGAAGGGTTAAATGAGAAGTAGAACAGGTAGAGGAGCAAGGAAGGAAGTTTTGGTTGATGAAAAAAAGTACCAATTACACAGATTTTATGTATGTAGGGAAGGAAACAAACAGGACAAAAACTCAGAACCCCAGTAAGATTTTAGGGTTAGAAGGGCAGAAGATGGTTTGGAGAAGAAAGGGGTAACACTGATATCACAGGGGAAATAAATGGCCAGAGATGGGATTAGAGGGGATGTTGCTGAACAGGTGGAATTTAAGGAGATATAGGAAACTATTAGGGGAGGCAGGGGAGATTGACTATTTTCTGGAGGTTTGGTGAAAAGAATAAAGAAATAACAGTGAGAAGTGATTTAGGAAAAAATGCCCAAAGAATGCTTAGGGAAGGCAACAAAGAGATAAGGATGGGGAGGGAGGAGTATTCATAAAAGGAGTGGAGAAAACTAAATTGTAAGACAAAATGGGGAAGTTGTGAAAATGACACGTGAAGAAGACTGACTGAGGAATTATTGAAAGTCGGCAAAGAAGGAGAGTGTAGACTCGCAGTTTGGGGAAACTGGAGATGTGTGTACAGATGGTACAGGTCCCCCTCTGAAGGTGCAGAGGGAAGGGTGGAGACCTGATAATATACATTGTAAATGTGGGTAGCTAGGAGAGGAGCAGTTGCATACATTGGTGAGAGTGTACAGAGGTTCAGAGATTACAAAACAGTGTCCTGCAAATTTGGAGCAAGGTCTATGGGGATGGTTTTTGATCAGGTGTATTTGGTATGAAGCTGCAACATGAGGCTCTGCATACCTCTCAAGTGTACATTACATGGAACATATCTTATTTGAGGTCTTAAAAAGTTCATGTTCCTCAAAGTTCCACACAAAGGTGAGAAACAGTTGTTTGTCTTCACTGAAACTTGGCTTAATTCCAGCATAAATGACAGCACAGTAAATAGAGGGAATGACATTATTTCATGCTGACAGAATTCATTCACTCTGAGGCAAATCTTACGGAGGGGGGGGTGTATGTATGTATGTATGTGAATAACTGGTGTATTAAAAATGCAGGCCCTATTACTTGCCTAGAGAGATTAATGGAGTGAGCATAACAACTGCTTACATTCCACCCAGTGCAAACACCAATGCAGCACTTGCCACCCTATACCAGTCTATAAGTGAACTCCAGAACAGGAACCCAGAGTTTGTCCATGTAACCTGCAGGTGACTTTAAACAAGCCAACTTGAAATCGGTACTACCCCACTATCATCAGCATGTGAACTTCATGGTCAGAGGGGAGAATACACTAGATAAGGTTTTCACCAAGCTAAAACTGGCACATAAGGCAGCACCTTATCCACACCTGGCAACTCAGATCATCTTGCCGTCACGTTGTTTCCTACATACAAACCGTTGCTAAAATCAAGAAAACCATCAAGGAAGCAAATAAGGTTATGGCCGAGTGCAGTCACAGCACTGCAAGACTACTTTGAGAGCACGGATTAGCTGATGTTCAGGGAAGCAGCCACAATGAATCACCAAACAGATCTGGAAGAATATACAGAATCTGTTATGACCTACATCTCAAAATGTGTTGATGATGTAACAACTACCAAAGACATCAACATATGTGCAAACCAAAAACCATGGCTGTCCAGTGAGGGGTACAAGATTATAAAAGGCACATAATGCAGCATTCAGATCTTAAGACAAGGATGCCCTAAGGGTGGCCACAGCAAACCTAAACAAAGGCATAAAAGAGGCAGAGAGAACCTATGGAAGAAAAATTCAGGGTCACTTTAATGACCAAAGGGATTCTAGACCTCTATGGAAAGGCAAACAAGCCATAACTCGACTACAATCCTGCATCTGCTCTTCAACAGGTTCGACGTGGACAACAAAACTGTGGCAAATAAACTAACTGTTGGTCAAAATGACGAAGTGCTATGCCTCACCACAGCTGAAGTGCTGAAAACCTTGAGAAGAATTAACCCAAGAAAGCAGCTGTTCCTGATAACATTATAGGAAGGGTTCTCAGAGCCTTTACTGCACAGCTGGCATTGGTACTCTCAGACATTTTCAATACATCACTGTGATTAGCCATTGTACCAAGATGCTTTAAGAACATGACTATCATTCCCTTACCCAAGAATCCACAACCAGCAAGTATAAATGATTAAATCCCAGGTACTCTAACATCAACAGTAATGAAATGCTTTGAACGGCTGAACAAGAACCACATAGCAAAGCATGCCTGCAACACTAGATACATTGCAGTTTGTCTACAGGTCAAACCGCTGCACAGAAGATGCCATCTCTTTAGCACTTCATGAAACCTTGACTGACTTGGAAAATAAGGACTGTTATTGTCAGGATGTTATTCATAGACTTCAGTTCTGCCTTTAAAATGGTCATCCCCAGAACCTAGTGATGAAACTAATCCAACTGGGCATCAACATCCCCCTTGTGCAACTGGACACTAAAGGCATGTGTGGGAAATAATAGCTCTAAAAGCATAACTCTGAACACAGGTGTAAACACAGGGCTGTGTCCAGAGTCGTCTACTATTCACCTTGCTTACACGACTGTGTAGCCAGATAGGGATCCAACAGAATTATCAAGTTCGCAGATGACACCACAGTCACAGGTCTTGTCGGGAACGGCATGGAAACAGCATACAGGAGTGAAGTGGAACATCTGCTTGGCTGGTGTGACAGCAACAATCTGGCACTGAACAGGAGCAAGACCAAGAAACTGATTGTGGACTTAAGGTCGCAGGGAACACATCACCCTCTGGAAAGCAAGGGAGTAGCAGAAGAAAGAGTCAAGAGCACTAAATTCCTGGGTATACACATCAGAGGACCTGTCTTGGTCAGTGCACACCAACCACACTGTCAAAAAAGTGCAGAAATCTTTGCACTTCCTACAGAAACTGAGGAAACTAAACCTGTCACAGTCCATCCTCCAAGCCTTCTATTGGGGAACCATTGAGAGCTTACTGACAAATAATCATTGTATGGTACAGGAACTGTAATGCCTCGGATTGCAAGGCTCTTCAAAGAGTAGTAAAAGCAGCATAAAAAATCATTGGCTCACCACTGGCATCCTTGGATGACTCACACGAATCTCGATGTATTGGAAGAGCTAGAAAGATAATAAATGACCACACTCACCCGGCTTGCAGTATGTTCTCCTGCCTTTCCTCAGGTAGACATTACCGCAGCATGCATTGTAAGACTTCCAGGATCAATAGAAGTATTTTCTCTCATCCACCAGATTGCTGAACTGTAACAACCGGCAAGCCAGAAGCCATTCTGCCCTTTCAAACAATTAACTGAATGTTGTTGTCTTTCGGCTTTTCCCAGTCAGGGGTCACCAAAACGGAACTCTGGTCCGCTAATGATTGGCAGTAGATTTTTTCACGAACACCAAGGTGCCAGCTCAACATTCAACCTTCAACGAAGGCACGCCCATTTACGCATGTCTTTCAAACGCCCACCCAACCACGGGGAGGACATGCAGAGTCCACACAGAAGGCACTTCCCGCACTCCAGCCGAGAATTGACTGGGAGAACCTCTTGCTGTGAGGCAACAACGCTATCGCTGCACCACCACGGTACTCCAACAATTAATTGAATATTCTTCTTGAATAACCCAGTACAGGACATATTTTCATGTCCATTTATTCTAAGATCACTGCTACTAATAGCACACTTTAGTGCAATATCCAAATCTTCATCTGTCCTGAAACTTCAATGTGCAATACTGTATGCAATATTTTTGCTTCACAGGTACCTGTTAATGTGAAAATTCAAGTTTGTGCAATATCTACTTGTGCAATACCCTAAATGGCACATTTTATGCATGTAATGTTTGTAAGTGTCTGTCCTAGTGCTACTAAATAGTAACTGTATGTATGTATGTTTTGTGCACTGGGAACAAAGCAATGTAATTTTGTTTAGCTGCACTATTTGCAGATCTAAATGACATAGTTTACTTTGAAAGGGTCTGACACATTCTGTGTTAGGAATTTTTTTTTAACTCGTATTCATGGCAAACATTCATTAAAAGATCTTTTTTTGTAAGTAAAACCAGGATATTTTAACCATCCTATGAACTTCCTAGTCGAATCTTAGTAAGCCATTAGTATGTCTCCCACAACTTGCCCATTTGTTCCACATTATGAGGGCTGGTGTTCCTCATTTTGGGTATGGAAGGTTGAAGGCTACGAGGCCCAGCTATAACCACAGCCCCAAGTATGTCAAAGGTTGAGCTATTTCAAGGGAGTTGTTGCTGTGGTCTATGACATGCCAGTCTTGGTGAACCAAAGATAGTTTTTGGTGGGCACCAAAGTCATTGATTTGGTTTTCTAGGACTTTAGGATTAATTTTCAGCTAATAAGCCAAGAGATGAGATTTTATGACTAAAGGAGGATAGCCTGACTTGTAAATAAACTTGTTATCCACATCAGGTAAGATGGGAATCTGGGGTTGGTATCAAGGTGGATTTTTATCTATAGTGACAAGACAGGGTGGGGGTCCAAAACAGATCCTTGGTGTTCACCTCAAGGTAGAGTGTTTGTTAGATGCATCTGGTCAAAATTTCACTACAAATATGCAGCTGAAAATAAAGCTTTGAAACCGTTTGGCAGTCATGGGGCTTAGTCCACTTACTATTCTAAAGATTTGTAGGACCTGGTGATAGACCATCTCAAAAGCTTTAGTCAGGTCATTAAAACAGCCTGTCAGCTGCCTTTACACCATACTCAACAGATTTCTATCATCAGTGTCTGTGGTCAACCAGCTCAAAGGCTTTAGACAGGTCAGTAAAAACTGCCTCCGTCTAGCAATCTTTACATGGTACACGACAGACTAAAAATTAGAGTGAGTGTTTGTGGATCTGCTCCTTCAAACTGAATACAGTGAAATGCCAAATATCTGAGGCTCCAGGAGTACATGTACCAGCTAATAGAAAAAGCATTTTCCAAGACAAACTAAGTTAGAAGGCTAGCCAGCCAGCCATTAAGTTCAGGTTATAAAGGAAGGAGAGGTAGCACTCCTTTAAGGAAAGGCTTGACCTGCTGGTGCCGAGACATAACTCTAGGTTTCTACAAGGTGATTATGTGCAGGGATGTCTGACACATGGATCCTTATTGAGGAACAACTAAGGTCCAAGCTCTAAAACAAATCCCTGCCCATCTTGTTTAATGTATGGAACTTTGTGACTGCAAGTATTTCTGTCCTAGTCATTATTACTCTTCAGCAGTGGGATTTCTGAAAATAAACATTACTGTGCAACGTACAACTATGACTTTGATTAGGGAAATTGTATTTGCTCTAATCTGTACAAAGCTAAACAGTGGCCCTTGCCATTACTGTTCCTCAGCAGTGGGACTACAAACAGCCTTGCTGTGTCACATACAACTACATCTGTGGTTACGTAGCTGACAATGAGTATTTGTTTAAGTCACAAAGATGCTGCTGTTCTTTACTGCAACATTGCTCTTGAAGGCTACAGACTTGTTTCTCCCCTTTTAACCTGGTGTGCAGACTGCAGTGTTTTTATACAGACTATGTTTTTTCTTCAATAGAGAGGAAAAAAAAGTCTTGAATCTGAACAGACAGGACCACACCTTTGCAGAACTGATTAACCTGTTAGTAGGTCACACTGCTCTGTCACAGCAAAAGGTCTTTCCAGAACAGTAAAGTTTGCTCCATGAAGTGAAGCAGCAGTTTGCTCAGGGTCCTGCTTCAGTCTGCTTCCCTACAGAATACGGGAAGATTTCCTTAATGTTAGCCAGATTCTGAAATTGTAAGGAACCATTTTCCTCCTGAGAACAAGCAGTTACTACATCCTGCTGTGAGCAGTGGTGGTCACACACCAGTGTGTGCCACCTGAGTGGACCCAGACATTTGCCTGGTATGCACAGTTTTATTACTACATATTTTGTGCAATATACTCTTGAAACCAACAGTAAAACTGCTTCAGAATGAACTATAGTCTGCAAATGCATCTGGACCTGTTTTACTGCATGTGGTTTCTGGAGTGAGCATGCATGCATACAGTTTCTGGTTAAGGGTGGCAAATTGTGCTTCCTTCACTCTGATCACCACAAAATGAGTTTTTCTCCATTCCTTTTTATTCTACACCAGTATAATTAACTGTAAGGTGTTAAACATGACTGTGTACTCCAACTGAGGCAGCAATTCAATGCTTGAATTTTAGAAAGATCCAATCCGACACTTTAAAACCCAGCTTTCCTCCCTGCCCATCTTGTAATCAACAAGGGCATTTCTGATGCATACATTGTATGCAATGTTTTTATATTTGTGCTACTATAGCTTATAACGCAAAATATAACACGGCTGTTAGTGTTTTGTAATACAGTAGCAT
>NC_056742.1:108987698-109045198 GCF_019279795.1 Protopterus annectens | reverse complement strand
TATCCAAGGAGTGAAGCATCCTCTCACCTTCACTGGTGGGACAGGGGTAGAAAGTGGGTAGGTGATCAGACTGCTTTAATGACATAGTTGACCACCTTAGGCATGAAGGAAGGGTAAGTTCTTAGTGTTACCCTGTCCTTGTGGAAAGTAGTACAAGGGGGGGCAGGCTATTAAGGCCTGTAATTTTGACATGCTTCTGGCTGAAGTTATGGCCACTAGCAGTACAGTTTTCCATGTACACATCTACAGAGTAGCTGTCCCAGCAGGTTCGAATAGGTGCTGAGTTAGCTTTTCCAGAATGAAGTTAAGGTCCCAGGCTGGTGGGATGGGCTTTTTTGGAGGCCGAATGTGTACGACCCCTTTTAGGAAAAAGCTTAACATTGAGCCTGGCTAGTAAGGAGGGTCTAGTGGTAGGCAGGCTGAGATTGCAGAAAGGTGAACTTTTACTGAAGAGTATGAAAGTTAGTCTTTTACTAGTTGACACACATATGCAAGAACTGGGAGGGGGGGGTTGCAATGCATGGGTCCCTTCCCTTGTCCAGACACCATTTTGAAAACCTTTCCCATTTAGCTAGGTATGACTTTCTTGTAGTAGGTTTCCTGGCCTCCCTCAAGACTGAAAGCATGTCCTCTGAGTAGTGGTGCCTGAAGGGAATTAAAAGTTTATCACACACAGTGTCAGTGACACCATCTGCAAGTGTGGGTAGATGAGGGTTCTCTTTTGTTGTGTCAAAAGGTGAACCTTGTGGAGTAACTTGTGGTGATTGCCCTTGCCTAGATTGTGAAGTAGGGGGAACCAGTGCTGCCTTGGCCAGCAGGGAGTCATCAACAAGATTTTTGTTTTTTCTCTCCTGACTTTCAGGAGGACTTTCTGAATTAGTGGGAAGGGGGGGGGGGGTGTACATAGAAACTTCCCCTTTCACGAAATGCTGAAAGCATCTACTCTCCAAGCTAGAGAGGAGTAGGTCTTGGTGCAGAAGGTCTGCAGTTGTCTGTTCTAGGAAGACTGTTCTGTCCAGCATCCACTCATGTTGTGGAGAGGATGTCCTGCTTAGAAGGTCTGCTTGTTTGCTGTCCTGTGAGGGTATGTAGGTTGCCTGCAGGGACAAGTTGTGGAGAGGCTAGATCCCATGTCAATAAGGTTAGTCTGCAAAGGTGGTATGCTTTTGTTCCTCCCTGTTTGTTGAGGTACCATGTAATTGTGGTGTTGTCTGTAATTATTTGGAGAACACCTGGTAGTAGCAGGGAACTGAAGGTTTTCAGAGCCAGGAGGACTTCTGTCATCTCTCTCACATTGATGTGTTTGGCCTTTAACGACAGGTGCCATGTTGCTTGAACCCTGTAGGAAGTCGAAGTGACTCCCCATCTCGAGTCTGATGCACCTGTATGCATAACCGGGGTTGGGAGAGTGGGGCTGGGGGGGGGGGGGCGGGTTGAGCTGGACTTTTTGAATCCAACAGCTGACCTCCGCCTTTAGGTAGGGTAGGAGTGAGATTTCTTGCTCCAGGGGATGCTGGTGTTGGGACCAAATGTTTTTTAAGATACCACTGCAGCTTTTGCATATGCATTCTGGCTAGTGGAAGCATAGGGATGGTGGCTGCCATTAGGCCCAGGGTCCTAGGAATTGCCTTGCAGTTATTACTTGGGTCTGCAGCAGGGCTTTGAAATGGGAGGTCAGGGAGCTGACCTTCTCTCTGGGTAAAAAGGCTTTCATTAAGTCTGTTTTGATTCTACAACCCAGAAATATATTGTCTTGCTCTGGGGTCAGAGAAGACTTTGGGAAGTTGAGGGTGAACCCCAGATTTTGGAGACGGGACATGGTGAATTGCAGATGGGCTGAAAGGATTTCTTTGCAGTCTTCTAGGATCAGGATGTCATCTAGGTAGGGATAAATCTGAATGCCCTGTGTTCTGCAATGGGCAGTGACAGGACCCAGGCATTTTGTGAACACACTGGGGGCAGTGGAAAAACCAAAGGGCAAGGCAGTAAATTAGAAATGTGAAGATAGTCCAAAATAATGTAAACAGTTTCTGTGGGAGGGTAGGATGGTAAATAGGCTTCTTTTAGGTCCAATGTGGCCATGAAAGCCTTGGTTGGTAATGCAGAGGAAGCTGCCTTGGGAGCGATAGCATTCTGAAGGTGGACACCTTTAAGAATAGATTTAAGAAGGAAAGGTCTAGGATAAGTCTCCATTGTCCATCCTTTTGGGGACCATGAACAATTGAGAGTAGAAGTTTTTTCCTCCTGTCCTGAGGAGGACAGGTTCTATGGTACCCAAGTTCAGAAGGTCTGTCAGGACCTGTTGTAAGATATGTCTTTGATTTCTGGGGGGAAAGGGAACACCTCTTAGGGGTGGCTCTTCTTTCCAGGAGAGGAAGTATCCTTTCTGGATAATGGCCAACACCCATCTGTCTGTAGTGATTGTTTTCCAAAAGGGGAGGCAGTGGGAGAGGCGGAGAGAGGGTAGGGGGGCAAGGCAGTCAAACACTGTTGGGGCCTCCTCTGTCTTAAAAAGGCTATGTAGAAAGAGGCTGTGAGGCAGCTAGCCTGGAAGCGGTTTGTCTTCTGGTACCTCTTCTGGGTCCGGAAGAGGTAGTTCCAGTAGAGGTTGGGTTACGTCTGACAAATGTGGCCTTGGCAGGGTAGTTCCTATAATATTTGGAGATGGGGACACCAACAAATGTTTGATGTCTTGTAATTCCTTGCAGGTTTTGAAAAGCTCTGCAGATTGCTTTCCAAACAGAATATTTAGGTCCAGGGGGGCATCCAAGATCTTAGACTTAGTCATTTGTTAAGTGCTGAAGTCTAAGCTAGGAATATCTTCTGAGAACAGAGACGGATGCTGCAGAGTGAGCAGAAGCTTCTGCAGCATCATAGCTGCATCTAATAGAGTGTTTGGCTACTTGGGCAGCCAGAGATAGTTTAGAAGAAATGTCAGCTTTTGTGAGGCAGTCAGGAGTAGTGGCCAGCAAGGTAGAGGCGTGAGAAACCATGTCCAAAGCATATTTGGCCATATGTGTTTGATAGTTGATAGCTCTAAAAGCCAAAATGGAAGAGGTATAGACCTTCTTACCAATTCTAGCCATAGATTTGCTGTTTTTGCCAGTGGGTAAGAGCGAGGCAGCCGGAATGAGTCTGGATTGTTTATCAGGATAGGTGGCAATCACAGCTGGGTCTGCCAGGGGAGGTTTGATTAGGAATTTTTGGTTATCGGTCACCTCGTAGATGTAGTCTGGCCACTTAGGGGCAGGTGGCTGAGAATCTGGTGTCTTTGATGCAGAGTTAAAAGCATCCAAGTATGAAGGTATGCCAGGTGGGATGGCAGAAGGGGTGGGGGATTCTACAAGTAAAAGTTCAAAATATCTCTTCTAAGTTTCAGACATTTGAGAGGTATCCCATTTGAAATATTCTTTCATTTTGGTGACAGTTTCACCAAATGCAATATCCTCTGGAGGAGAGTCTCCCTCAACAGATTCTTCAACTGGTGAATAATGCCCTGAGGTGAAGCAATTTGGGAGTAAGAAATGAATTCCTCAGAGGAGGAATAATAGTGGTCTTGTTTCTTCTTCCCTGTCCTGAGAGGCCAGAGGAGGGAGAGAAAAGGCAGAAGCAGGTCTAGAGCTCAGCAGTTGTAAAGCAGTGGGGGACGAAGGCCTAAGGGCTATAAAGGCCTGCATCAAGGAAGAAATGAAGGACTGCCAGTCAGGTAGGCCCTCTTTGGTCGAGGTCATTTGTTTGCTTTTTGTTTCTTTTTGGCTGGTGTAGACGTAGGCCTGGAGTCAGATGATGGTCTAACGGTAGTAGCGTCCAGAGGAAAGTTCCCGGTTGGAGGCTCTGCTAAGTCTGGTTCCCCCTCGACCTCTGCAGTAGTCGGGGTCTGGATTGGCTCAGAGGACGTGCCAGCCATTAACTGAGAAACAGCTTCTACGAAGGTCAGTGCTGAAGTTGACGGATCCGCCTAGCATCCCTCTATGAAGGTCAGTGCTGAAGTTGATGGATCCGCCTGACATCCCTCAACTAGTTGCAGGGCATCTGGGAGCGGAGCGGCAGTAGCAGAGGGCCAGGGAAACATGGCCTTGTTATGCAGAGGTTCTGTCGAGGACTCCAAGGTGGGATCCATTTTAAGGGCTAAACGCTTGGCCGCTGGTTCTCCAAGTAAAGATTTAGAGCAGCCAGACAGCTGTGAAGGGTCTTGGGTACAAAGGATTGGTAAATGGAGCAAAAGTTGATCGTGCTCCTGGCCTAAGCAAAAAACACTGCGGTCATGCAAGTCTTTATGGGGTATCTGGCACCTGCATCGACATTTACCATTTTGCTGACATCAGCTATGTGTTGCTACAACAAACCAAGCTTTAGCAAGTTAATTAGAAGAAAAAACCCCAACAGGTACTAAGTTTTTTAGACGTTTGCATAGAAGGAGCGAATCAAACGATGCGTTGGTCGTCTGCAGCTGAAAGGTTCTGATGTCTGTGCATGCAGACGTCACATTTAAGGCCCCTGGTTTATGGTCCTACATGTGACGTCCCAAGCAGCTGCAACAGCCAAGCTGAAGCTTTTGTATTGGAGCCAATGTACGGGTCGTCTGAGGTGGGAAATCCCACAACAAGAATACTGCAACATAGGAACAGAAGGACATACATTGTTCTATAACCATAACAGAAAACAGAAAAACATTTAACATGTCAAGAAAATGTACGAACCAACAATAACTGTACTGAAAACAAAATAAACTACCCTGCTGGCACAGAGAGAAAAGTACAGTTGTGTACACTTAACATAAATGCAGATGTTCGAGTGTATTCACTGTTGCAGTCATCACATTTGGGTTATCCTGTCAGGGTAGCCCTCAGACGGCCCAATACCAGAGGCTTAGTACTTCTGTGCCAGTTGCTGTCGCTCCAGGACTGACGTCAGGTCACATGGAACATTATGGTAAGAACATAACTTCTTTATATGAAGTTGTCCTATCTCGCATTCATTCTTACTGATGGGCCAGTGTCCCTAGCACCATTAGTCCTGGGGAGCTCATGGGAGTATATTCTTCAGCACAGTGGACCCAAAGGATGCCCTGCCCCTAGAGGCAGTATCCATTTTGTAATGAGTAATAAAGGTATGTGGAGTTGCCCACGTTGCTGCTGCACAAATGGTATCTATAAGCACTCTGGCACGAAAGGCTGAAAAGTGTCTATTGCTCTAGTCGAATAAGCCTTTATTTTACCCAGAAGCTCTTTTATTCAGTGAATTAAAGGACAACTGCACCCACAGACTCAAAAACATGTTTACTTCATCATGGTTTGGTTTCCTACATTTTAACACCACTTTGGGACTATTTTTAGATATTTTTATACGTAATTTCTGACTCTGACAACATGGGGTCTGGCATCTTGAAATAATTCTGTTTAGTCTGCCTCTAAGTATCCCAAAATGCATCGCTTGTCTCCAAAAATTGCATCAGATCTGCCATATTTTCCTTAAAGCTCCTGTCAGCGACCGATTTTACAGGCATTCACTGTTGTGTTATAGTCACCTATTTTTGGTTAAAATTGTATCCTTTTTCAATGACAACTTCAAAACACAAGCAGTGCATATGCTACAGAACAGAACCCATGCACTTTACTGCTCTTTCTTCTTAGAAATGCGAACATGATTTCTTATGTGAAGGCTGAAATCTAGTTCAAGGCATCTCCCCCTCCTCCTTCACGCCTACCTTCCCTAGGTGACAAAGAGCTAAAGGTAATTTGATCCATTATCTACATGTGACTGACAGCTCACAGCAGGTGACCAGACTAACGTACTGTTTTTCTTGTTAGCCTTTCCTTCCTTATAGTGGGAGGCTTTTTTTGTTGTACTCTTCCTGTCAAATTTAGACCCAAGCTCCATAGCACTGGGAATAATCACTGTTTTGCAAAGCATCAAACTCCCACTTATTTTTCCTTCCTGTTTGGTTAAATAGCAAACAAATGATGCACTATAAACACAAAATATTTCACAGACTTGCATGACAGCACCCACATGTTTTTTTTAAGTGGTAATTTAAGAAAATTATGGTATTGCATACTTCTTGTAATCTGATGTAGTGCTGTCTATTAATTGTGACCATCATCTGCTTCTTATGTAAAACCATGCAATTAATGTCTACGCATGGTCATTGCAAATTTATGCTCTTGGTTTTTCAGTCACATTGTGCTTCTGCCTGTACTTCGTCACATATCAGTGGGGCTCTTCAGAAAAGTGAGATTAGTTTGACATTTTTGCTAGGTTAAGAGTGGGCTGGGCAAGGCAGCTCTGACATCACAATGTGGGAGGTCCACTGGCTCTTCTATACAGCATGCCAATCAGGCAGGGATTACATTACTTTGGGGGAGGAAACATCCCGGTAGCTATAGCAAAAGCTCTGGCAGATATGACATAATTTCAAAGCCAGCTAGTGGTTTTTCAACTTGGTTTTCAAAGTGAAAGTAAAACAGTATGGAAAGGTACGAAGCCTAACAGGGAAAACAGTTGAGTGGATTCGTTTTTAAAGCTGCATGGGTGATTTTTCAAGGCTGTATCAATGAAAAGGGACTAAAAGAGACAGTAGGTTGGGCAATCTGCTTTAATATCCCGTTGTTGTCCTTTAAAAGTAAAGGAAATACAGTCTGACAGCCAACTGGTCAGAGTGGTTTTTGCTAACAGAGGACCTTTTTTGGCATCTGAGAAAAAAACACACAAAGTTGATCCAACTTCTTAAATTCCTTGGTTCTATGTAAACAGAAACGTGAACTGTCTCTGCACATCAAGTTGGTGTACCACGATTCTGCCTTACTGCCATATACTTGGGGAAAAATACTGGTAACTCAATGGTCTGATTTAAGTTTGATTTTGAACACCCTTTGGTAAGGAAAGACAGATTAGTACGTGAGTGAAACCCTATCATTATGAAACACTAGATATGAGGGTTTGGTTGACGATGTTTGCAGTTCTGATACCCTTCTGGCCACTAAGAAGATGGTTTTCAAAGTTAAAAAATTCAGATGACATGACAACCCTGGCTCAAAAGGTGGAAGAATTATTCTGGACAGGACAAAATTGAGATTCTATGGTGGTAGTGGAGATGTTATTGGAGGCCTTAAGAAAAGCTTTGCACAATCTATGTGACAATGTTTGGTCCATTTTCACCTAGATGAAAATTTGAAATTGCTGCTAATTGGACTCTGATAGTAGCAGCTGCTGCACCTTCTTCGAAAAGCTTTGTTAGGAATTCTAGGATAGAAGAAAAATATGCAAAATAGGGGGTCAATCTTATTCTGTAGGGCCCAAAATGAGAACCTTTTCCATTTGCTAAGATATAATCTTCTCATTGAGATCTTATGGGAGGATATCAAAATGTGTCGAGTGGACGATGAAAGATTTTGTAACCTGGCTATGTTTGGAACTGGAGCAACCAAGCTGTCAACTTCAGGCATTTGAGAGATGGATTGAAGAATGTATCAGAAGATTTGGTACAGCATCCAAGATCTAAGGTTCCTCTTGAAGATAAGGTTGTAGGAAGGAGAACCAAATTTGACGAGGCCATTAAGGGGCAGAATTAAAGGTCCTTCCCAACAATTTGGCTTTCGGAATGACTTTGGGTATTAACGGAAAAGGAGGAAAAAAGTGTACAGGAGACCTGGGGGCCAATTGTGTAGAACTGCATCCATTGGGGACTTCCCCTGAGGGGAATCAGGGCAAAATAGTCGCTGCATTTTGTGTTTGTGGATGTGGTGAAAAGGTTACAGCAAGGCTGGCCCCATCTGCGGAAAATACTCTCCACTACTTCTTGTTTGAGGGACCACTCATGTGGCATTAGTATACATCTGCTGGGTTTGTCCGCAATCATGCTGGATTTCCCCAGGATGTGCGTGGCTGTTAGAAAGCGATGGGAAGACATTGCCCATTGCCATACTCTCAGGGCCTCGACATACAGGACAAGATCGGATTCCTCCTTGTTTGTTTATGTACCATACCACTGACATAGTGTCTGTCAGAATTGCAATTGTTCCTACAGGTAGAGAGTCTTGGAATGGCAGCAACGCTAGAAGCACTGCTCTCATCTCCAGAACATTGATGTGCAAGTGAATCTCATATTTTTTCCATGTGCCTTGGGCTGTTCTTCCCAGATAATACCCCCCCATCTGGGAAGCATCCATGGTCACTGTGGCTAGGGGAGCTGGAGGAATAAAGGGTTTCCCTATCAGTACTTAATCTGAATGACCCCACCAAAGCAGATGCTTTTTGAAAGCTGGTGTCATGGTTATTTTGTGGGACACTGGGAGCATTTGCATCGACCACTGGGCAAAAAGAAGCCACTGCAGGATCCTCATATGCATGCATGCCATACCTAACTATTGTGATAAAAGCTGCCATTTTGTCTAGGACCTTCAGAATGTCTTTGGCTTGAGCTTTGTTTTGTGCAGCAGATTCAGCACCTGTTTTTGAAGGACCTGAATCCTTTCTCCTGGAAGGTTTACCATCATTGTGTTTGTGTTTAGCTCTGCTCCAGTATGTTGAGATGGCAATAAGGTAGATTTTTCAATTGACAGTAATTCCCAACTCTGCAAATAGCTGTAATGCGTGTCCCTTGCTTGAATTAGTAGCTGCTTGGTGGTGGCGGTTAGGAAAAAGTCGTCTAAGTATGGAAACACCTGCAATCCTAGCAGTCTCAGGTGAGCCATGAATTCTGCCATACATTTGGTGAACACTCAGGGGGCTATAGTGAGGCCAAAGGGCAGAGCTTGAAATTGATGGTGACTGGCTCCCAGCCGAAAGCACAGGTGCCTTGTGGATGGCCTGTCCATTTTTATGTGGTAGTATGCACCCTGGAGGTGCACAGAGCAAATCCAATGGTCTTTCCCTAGAAATGGAAGTAATGACTGCAATGTGACCATCCAGAATTTTGCCTTCTTTACGGACTTCAGTCTGCTGAGATCCAGTATTGGTCTCCAGTCCTCGCTTTTCCTTGGAACTAAAAAGAACCTCGAGTAAGTTCCGGATCCTACTTGGTCTGCAGGGACTGACTGGATGGCACTTTTAGCAACTTTTGAATTTCTGTGGTTGCTTGAACTCTTTGATTGGGTGGAACATCTGGAATCCTTTTGTTTGGGAGAGGTGGAATTGAAAAAGGTATTGAGTAACCTCTGGATACGATTCTTCGCACCCATGAGTCCTTCATAATTTTTAGCCAGGTGACTGGGTGCAAAGAAAAGCATCCCCTGACTTCCTCCAGAGTAGGACAGATGGGCCTCCTCCCACGAGCACTGAAAGGGCTTTCCAGAAAAAGATTCCCAGTCACCCTGGTTCTACGGATTCCCCTCTGCCATGTGGATCATGTCTAGCGTTATTTCCTCCTCCTCTGTCCCTGAAGGAGGGTTCACCACATGTGTCAGGAAAAACTCTCTGGGATTTCTGGAACCACATTCCCCCCTTTTGAACTTTGGGATGGGGTCTGGAAGGGGTGAAAAACGTACTCTCACAGCAGAGAGAGTTTTTCCCACTTGTTCACACCTGGTTAACGTTTCTTTTACTTTCGGTCCGAAAAGGGATGAACCATCAAAGGGGGTGTTTATGAAGGATGACTTAAGGGTTTTGCGAAATTACAGAGGCGCATACAGGAAGGTCTCCTAAGGGTGATTCCTGAAGATGCTGACCTACTCGCTCCATCAGCTACATAAGAGATCAGCCTCATGGACGAGTTAACTAGAGAGTTAAGGGTGGAGAGCTGGGATAGGATGGGATGAGATTTTCTATGACATCCCCTCAACTACTGAACCCTAGAGAGAATCTCCTAGCTCTTTAATGAGATCTCTCTGCAATCTAGTAAAATGGGTTAAGCAGTTCAGGGACCCGAGAGTGAAGGCCGTTGATGAAAACATGCGCTTTCCATCTGTGTCCATCATCCGCGAATCTTTATTCGGTGGATGAACAGATGAGGCTGTTTCTGATAACTCCTTTTTAATGGCCGCTGCCACCACCATAGCATTTACTGGAACACCTTTTGTTAGAGAACTTTTGTCTTGTGGACTAGTTATGAACTTATTCGGCCTCCTAGGGATGGATTCCGCTGTGTCTGGAGACTCCTATGCCTTTCGACAAAGTAACTCCAAGAGCTCATCGAAAGACTGAGACACCCAAGAGGTAGAAGGTTGAGATCTGAAAGCTTTCAGGTACACAGACTCCTCTTCGTTAGGGTTTATGGACTTCCAGCCGCCTCTCTGCTTTAGGATCTCTAGGATGCCTGCAAAGGAGACATCCCCAGAGGGCGACCGTGAGGACCCTTCTGATTCATCGAGGTCCGTGTCTGATGTGACTCCTGTGGGGAGTCTAATGCATCCTCTTGCAAGTTTTCTTTCAAGAAGCCTCTTCAGAAGGGTATTCTGGAGAGGTCTCAGAAGACGGGGGAGCACCCCACTGGGGCTTCCTGAAGCTCTGGGTCTCTACTCCTTTTTGGAGTCTGTTCTGCCGAGATGGACACCGGTGCTTTAAGAGATGGAATGGGTGTAGCAAATGGTGAGGCGGTCTCTGAGGACAAAGCTCTCCTCATAACCTCGAAGGCTCCACTCCCCTGGGCCAAAGAACCGATAGACATCCCCAGTGCACAGGAGCAGGCTCCTAAGCAGAGACAGAATCCAAGTTCACATGAGCAGAGTCTGAGAGAGAAGAGTCGGATCCGACAAAATATCGGCTCCACTCACCCCCCCATGGACCCGACCGGTGAGTGTCGGCTCCTAGACTCCACGGATGGCACTGAAGTAGTCAGAGCATTTGGAGCCGAAGAACTTGGGGTAGGTCTCAAACCCATCACTGGCTCCACATATTCTGGCTCAGAGGCCACTGGTTGGGTCAGAGGAGGAATCGAAGTAGAGGGGAAAGGCCCAGTTGGTTCCGAAGCCATAGGGGTCGGTTCCGATAATTTTGCTAGCGCCAGTGTCTTTAACAGTCTCTGCACAACACAATCCACATCAAAATCAGAAAAACTTCTTGAGGACCTCGTCGAAGGGGCTTGAGATGCTGATACCTGAAGAATAGGTGATCTCAAAGTTGGAGATACCGGGTCCAGTGCAGGGGACCGGCTCCTTACTTGTAAAACCATTGGTTCCGAAGGCAGGAGAGCGGAGATTGAAATGTTTGCAAAGTGAACTTCTTTAGAAACAGTCAGACAATCTTGGTGCCTTTTTAGATGTCTCCGACTCTGACGATGTAGATCTTTTTGATGATTTTTCAGAAGTAGGTGACTTGTGTTTCTTGACCTTGTTCAAAGGTTTCAGTGAATTAGGACTTTAGGAGCCCTCTTAAAATCAGTTGGTGTCTCCTCTCCTGCAGGACTCTTGAGCTAAATGAATGACATACATCACAAGAGTCCTGCAAATGAATTGCCCCCAAGCAATATACACATTCCATGTGACCATCAGTTAGTGACATTTTCTGTCCACACTTAGGACACTTCTTAAAACCAGAAGGCTTTGAATCTTTCGACTGTTTAGACATTTTTAAGGAAGTTTGTCTTAAGTAAGCAAAGAAAGAATCGACTTGAACCTCTCCAGTTTAAACGAGGTTGTAGCAAAATCTATAAATGTAATCACTGTTATCAAGGAAAACACACACACACACACACATACAATAATCCCTTCAAATGCAAGGAGAAAGGAGTCCTCTAATTTAACAGACTACCGCAAATATAATACGGTTAACTCAGAAACCCAGAAAGCAATAAAGACCACAAGAATGAAACAAATGACTGTAGACCAAATCCACTACTCGAAAGCAGGGTAGCGTTCTACCAAACAAGGACTTCCACCAAGTGTAAATAGTTCAAGACAGTTTATTATAGCACAGTCTCCAAAAAACCATAAAACACCAACAGATTGTAAGGTTAAGCGCTTTCATCTGAATGTAAAACAGACTTCTTCAGAACCATTAATTGCACATTAATTGACCCTTATTAAAGCCGTTTTGGCGCCAAAAAAGAAAAAAGAAGGAAAAATCCTTACAATTTAACATTAAATAATGTACTTATATTATTTGGTAATTAAATAAAACAATAGTTCTTGTTAAAAACATATAAAAATTTTTATGTAAAATATAATATATTGTGTAATATATATATTATATAATATAATTCCTACGAACTCAATATTTTACAGAAAATATATACAATTTGTCAAGTATATAAATTTTAAAAAGAACTTTGACAATATGTAACAATGAATAAAATACTTGCTGTGTGTGTCTTTTACCCACGATCTACTAATAAAAAAGGCTTTATACTGATGCTATCGTTAAGACCAGGAGAGGTTGTGGCATCACAGAAAATTTGCCACTCACTCTCTTTCTGTGCCAAGAAAACTTTCCAATTGCCACCACAGGCTGAGATATCCACTTCATCAATAATAGAAAATGTAAATACATGATCTTCCCCTTTATCCAACGCATGCTTACTTAATGCATTTTTATTGTCCCCTTTTTTTTATCTTGTATAGATGTTCATAAATACGTGTTTTTAGTTTCTTTTCAGTCTTGCCTATATAATAGGCAGGACAAAGTAAACAGGTAGAAAGATAAACTACTCTTTGGGTGTTACAATTCCCTTTTCTGCAATAACACACTGTTCTCAATAAATTGTGCAATTTAATAGTCTTGTTCTCATTAATGTGTTTGCATTGGCTACAGGTACCACATTTCCTGGTTCCACTCTTTATCTGGGTAGATTTTGTTTTTAAACCACCCTCTAACATTCTTTTTAAATTAAAAGACGTTTTACAAACAGTAATGGGCTTATTCACTGAAGGTAAACTATTGCCTTCCGAAGTGTTAATCAATTCCCAGTGCCTGTTCAGAATTCTCCTTCACTAAATTAGTATAAGGGTTAAACATGATGATGCATACTGTCCTATTGACTTCTCCACCCTTCTTTCCCTTTTTGTCTAAAAAATTTTTTCCCAATAAGGGTGTGTATCTATTACCCCAACAGCTTTTAACATAACTTACCAGCTTGTTTAACATAACTTTTGGATAATTTCTATTCAAAAACATTTGATAAATACCTTCAATTTCACTTTCCATGATGTCCCTAGTAGAGGACATTCTGGCTGCCCGGATACACTGCCCTTTGAAAACGTTCTTAAAAATGTGTGGTGGGTGGCAGCTACTATATTCAATGTAATCATTCGAAAAGGTAGATTTCCTAAATATTTTAGATACAAAACCTTCTCGAGTGTTACTAATGTAAGTGTCAAGGTATGAAATCCCGTTTTTTTCAAATTTAAAAGTAAATTTTAGAAAGTCCGTGGTGTTGTTTAGGTAGGTAATAAACCTGTGTATGTCCTCAATAGGCCCTTTCCAAATAATAAACAGGTCATCCAAAAATCGAGAATACAATGTGATGTAATTAAAAAATTCACTAGGAAAAACATACAAATTTTCCCACTCAAGCATAACCAAATTGGCAAAAATGGGGGCACAGGAGGCCCTCATAGCTACCCCTTTGGTTTGCCTGAAAAGCTCTCCTTGAAATTGTATGTAGTTATGTTCAAGTACTAACCCCATCATGTCCAATATCAAACTAATCCTGTCCCATGAAAGTCCCAAGTACTTTTTCAGACTGTTGCCAAAAAATTCAATTCCAATAGGACCTGGGATGCAAGAAAACAAGTCTTGAACATCAATGGTCAAAAAAGTAAGATCTTCGACCCATACTTCAGGCGTAAGTTTACTCAAAAATTCCCAGGAATCTTTTATGAGGTGGGGAACTTTACTGTAAACATGTTCTGTCCAATGATCAATAGTGACCCCTATGTTGTAAGTTTTTGAATGGGAACCAGAAATAATAGGTCTAAAAGGGGGGTTTTCCAAAGATTTATGTATCTTGGGAATTCCAAAAATATTGGCCATTTTTGGAAATTCTGTTCTTAAGAAGTTGTAAACTTCATTGGTAATACAATTGTCCAGTAGATATTCTTCTATAGCCAAACCAATCCTCTGATAACCTATATTGATTTGGTTAAGGGACACCTCTTCGTAGTTCCCGGAATTGAACAATATATCATGAATGGCTGTATTATAATTAAGTGTATCAAAAATGACCAAACCCCTCCTTGTCTGGTTTCATTATCCTAATGTTGAATTTGCCACAACTTCCTCCAGACAAGTTCTTTCACCCCTTGATAAATTATCTTCAAAATGTATGTCTGGACAGGAGTTGTTCCGTATATTCTTATAAAGCCTGTATATGACCATCTTTTCATAGAGTGCCACTTGGGGGTTAGATTGAGGAATATATGCACTCTTCCTAGATAACCTGTTACATATGTTGGGACGTATATTTGTGTTGTTCTGTTCATCCCTAAACTGTAAAGCCAAATTGACTCTACGACAAAACAACTTGACCTCTTTGACCACATCTACTAAATTGAATTTTGCTGTGGGAATAAATTTCATTCCCTTACTGAAAAGGGTAAAGAATTCTTGTGAAATGTAAAACTCAGTATAATTGTATACCTTAAAACCAGCAAAAGAATTCTTATTATTATTATTATATTATATAATATATATATTACACAATATATTATATTTTACATAAAAATTTATATATGTTTTTAACAAGAACTCTTGTTTTATTTAATTACCAAATAATTAAGTACATTATTTAATGTTAAATTGTAAGGATTTTTCCTTCTTTTTTCTTTTTTGGCGCCAAAACGGCTTTATAAGGGTCAATTAATGTGCAATTAATGGTTCTGAAGAAGTCTGTTTTACATTCAGATGAAAGCGCTTAACCTTACAATCTGTTGGTGTTTTATGGTTTTTTTGGAGACTATGCTACAATAAACTGTCTTGAACTATTTACACTTGGTGGAAGTCCTTGTTTGGTAGAACGCTACCCTGCTCGAGTAGTGGATTTGGTCTACAGTCATTTGTTTCATAATACGGTTAACTGCTAATATCTAACTGATAAACGGAAAACGTTAACTGCTACAAAGTCAAGCACTCAACACTATAATAAGTGAACTATCAAAGATTTTCTCTTTAGAGGCAAACACACGCAAACGCTAGCAAAGAACTACTATTAGAAATATTAACTTTGATTAGTGAAGAAAGGGGATAGGTTAAGAAAAAGCCCAACAAACCAAAGGCCTAAAAGTTATAATTAAAGACTATATTTTCACAAAGGGAACAGCAAACAGCATACTATGAGGTTAAAGCCCACCAAATTATTTTTTTAAGGAAAACTATGAATTTTAACTGTAAAATATTTAGAAAAGTCTGTACTTAGCCTGAGCTAGCATAGAAAACTCTCGATCCATTTCTGTGGCAGACAAGATCCGAGTTGGAGCACTAGTGCATCATGGGATAGGGAATTAGCCTCGAGCTAGCTGGAGACCTCGAGCTTGTGAAACTGTAGAGTCAGAGCAGAGGCTCGGCTCTGAACCCATCAGTAAGAATGAATGCGAGATAGGGCCTTCACATCAGAACTTTTTGAAGTGCAGGAGATTTTGACAAGATACAAAGCAGAAAATGGCCCATAGCCAAAATAAAATGTTGAAAATGTTGTCAACAGAAGTAAAATACAGATAAAAATGATATAAAACACCCAGGGGATCTACAAAGACCTCAGGAACTGAACTGAGGGGAAGAAAAACTAGTACAATAATCCATTCTGTTACCTTCACTACTAAAATGAGAAAGTTCAGTATAAGTGTGTGCAGCTTTAAGAGGCAAAGCTAAGAAACGTTTTCAAGAAGTTACACTGCCCAATGGATCCACCTCTGGATATGGCATGCTGACAGACCGTTTTTAAACGGCCACAAATTTTAGCACATCCTGCAGCTGACAGAATGTGGCTCTAATGGGTGCTTAGTGCATCGCAGGATTATCTATATTACAAAGCTGTTATGCACGGTTTTATTAATGTTCTTTTCCCTTTGACTATGAATGAGGCATTTACAAAGCTGTTATGCACGGTTTTATTAATGTTCTTTTCCCTTTGACTATGAATGAGGCATTTCCAGAGAATAACTAGCAGAAACTACCTGCCATATAAAAGGTTTTAGCAAATTGTTTTGGGTCATTGTGATCCAAAAGTATGGAAATTTTAGTGAGTTTTCTCACAAACAAGTTAACCATAGACCCTAGCAAAAGGAACTAGTAGTGCTGCAGAAGTTAATAAAATGAATTTTGTAAAACTGTGGACTAAAATATGGTCTGCATGCTGAAAAATGTACACACACAAGCTGAATCCAATTCTAGTAATACTGACCTATTCTCAGGTCGACGGTAATTCAGTCTACAGGATCCACTTGTCAGACTGAACACTGGATGAAACGCACATTCAAAACTATAAAGGGCTCGCTCTGCAACAAAGCAAAATTAACAAGATGTCAGAATTTGAAATATAATAGCACAGACTTTTCTTTTTATGTAGCACATTTAATAAAATGTATTTTATTAAGGGATGCTTCTTTCCTTGTTTGCTGCCAAACATTAGACAAATCAGTTCAAATCAAAACTAAACAGAAGTAGAAGTTTTCATGCAAAATGAATTCTGAGTTGGTTTCCATATACAGTAGAGAGTCAATTATCCAAACTAATTGGGACCTAGGGTGGGTCGGATAATCAAACATAACTAAACTGGATAAAAAAAACCTTCTAAAATCTTGTTTTTTCTGCATGCAGGGAATACACTTTCCATTCATTCAGAGACTCCAGTAGGCAAAGAATATTTTTCACACATAAGCAGGCTACAAGCTCAAAAAAAATGTACAAGCAAATACATACACCATTTACATATTCAGACTTTATGATTTTTTCCTACCCAAAAACTTTGGAGTGCTGCATTCGGATAACTGACATTTCGGATAATAGACTCTCTACCGTACTAGTCTGCCTTTTAAAATGTTTAATATTGACAAAAACAGTGTTACAAAGGTGCCACAAATGATAAAACTAGACAAAAAATGCAAGCTTTAAAAAATGTCAAAAGTAAAAAAAAAAAAAAAATACAAGAGATCAAAACAATAATTAATTTCATTTAACATTAACGATTAACCAATGCATTTTTTTGATTTTACTTTTGCACCAGTAGATGGCCTCTTGAATTCATTACCATAACTTGTAATTTGTGTTGATCGGTTTTAGAATAACATACATTTATTTTTCACGTAGTACTAAATTAAAACATTCTCCACTTCTGCAGACAATTATCAACCGAAGACAGCCTACATCAAAAGTGACAATTTTCAATGCAAATACTTCTGAACAGCTACGGATATGTGCTGAATGGAACTCTTCTTATATGTTTGGATAAATAAAAATCCAGTAACCACTCCGACTCCAATAACTAATGCCCAAAGATTTAATTCACAGAACCACAATAAAAATAAAAATTACATCCAGGTCAAGCGCTTTCGTATTATCACTTCATCAGAACAATTTCCTCACCATAACCTCAGCCTTATAATATACATTCAATTAACTCAATTAGGTACAATCCTGTCTTTAAAGAAACATACAAAATGTCATCTTCATCCTAACAGCATCAAGAAAAAACAGTATGCATTTTAACAATATTTAAACAGACAGAAAATAAAACAACATCTTTAAAACAACATCTTTAAAAATATTAAAACAGGTTTATGTACAATGGTAGTTGTAGTATATATAACCTGGACTTAACGCTTTAATGCCCTATATTTTAATTCAAGTTTAATACTAATATGCTCATTTAATCCTGGGGTTTCACTAGCATTTAGTCTTAATTGCAATTTGACTTCAGCCCTCAATAATTTATTATTCCAATCACCACCTCTAAAATCATGTCCTACTACTTCTAGTATACCAAACTTAAAACTATGGCTAGGGAACATCTTAATATGTTTACATAGTGCATTTTTTTCATCATTTCTCTTAATACTATAACAATGCTCATATATCCTTCTACTCAACTTCCTCTCAGTTTTACCTATATAGAATTGTCCACATTCTGAGCAAAGGGCTAGGTAAACCACCCCATAGTATTACAAGATCCATTCATAAAACTAACCTCTCTATTATATGCTCCCACCGTAATCTTAGGAACATCAATGATAAACTTACAATAATTACATGCCCCACATCTAGAGGTACCTTTCAACTTGTTATTATTACTGGAATAATTATTTTCCAATAAGTACCTTAAATTATTATTCACCTTATATGTAAATAGGGGTTTTTCACCTACAGTTGTTAATACCTCTTTATTCCTTAAACATTGCCCAATTATTTTTAATAATTTTCTGTACTTCCCCTGAGGTTTCACCATATGTTAAAACCATAGCTTGTGAAAAAAGATTAACGTCTTCTAATCTTTTAACAGGGATTTCCTCGTCCCTACCTAAAAGGGGTTTATATCTCTCATCCCACTGTTCCACAAGTTCATCTCGAATCTGTGAAACAAAAGAATAAGGATAGCCTCTAGCTACAAACATGGGTTGGCATATCCTTTACCTAAAGCATACTTAGACACTACTAGTGAAAGTAATAATGAATCTGTAGTTACGGGTGGTATGAATCAAAATGTTAATAGACAGACTAGTAATGTAAATTCGTATGACACTGAATTTCCACCGTTAAGAAGGTCAGAAAGGATTTTTAATAAAAATCAAGGAAGAATAGAAAAATCTAATTTTTTAGGGGACAGAGGGGAGGGGAGATTTCGATACAATTATCGAAACCCAATGAACCGACGGAAGAACAGTTACGAATAGTTGAGGTGACAAACATGAACAACTTATATGAAGACATTACCTCTGATGATGGATTAGTATTTCTCTATAAAGGGTTTAAAATATATAATTATGCTGGATTAGAGCTGAGTAAAGGTTTGTTTAATTTATTAATGAAGGGGTTAAAATTTGTTCCTACGGTTAGAGAAGATATTAGTAAAACTTTAATAGAATTGAAAATATTTGTTAGGAAACTAAACCTTAAGGTGTTAAATAGGGATAACAATGAGGGATATACACATAAGGAAAAGAATATGATAAAGAAAAAAGTTGCTATAACCCCCCCATTACTACCTATCCTAAGTTCCTTTGAAAGTGTATGTTCTCAGGAAATATACAAAAAGCTTAATGAACATAAAAGGAGAGTTTTTAATTTGACTAAGCACGAAAAGGTATTGTTAGAGGAAATAAGATGTGATGAAAAAGTTAGATATATGAAGCCTAAGGGAGGGGGAATGGTTATAGTTCATAATGTGGACTATGAAAACAATATTTTTTGCATGTTGAATGATGAATCTAAGTATGAAATGGTCTCAAGGAATGAAATAAACCTGGCACATAGGAAGATTAAATTTATTCTGGAGGACTCATTATTTCAGGGGGTGATTAATGAGGAAGTATTTAACTTTCTGATGGTGGAACATCTGACCATTCCGCTTGCCTTTGGTATTCCGAAAACACAAAGATTTGGTGGATCCACCTTATAGACTTATTATTCCTGGTTTTAATAGTATATTGTATCCATTGGGGGGTTTTATTGATAGAGTTGTTAAAGGTGCTATTACACCAGTAAAGCATATTTTAATAGATTCTTGGGATTTTTTAAAAAGAGTGAAAAAAGAATTTTATAATGATGACAGTTGTTTTTCCACTGTGGACTTAGTGGACTTATATACATCTATTCCCCATGATGTAGGTCTGGAAATGTTTCAAGAAATTTTGGTTATGGAAAGTAGTTTAAATAATAGTATGATTAATTTTATATTGGAATTGATGGAGTTAGTGTTAAAATATAATTTCTTTACATTTGGGGGAGAATTTTTTAGACAGATTAAGGGTGTTGCGATGGGCAACTGTTGTGCACCGACATTTGCAAATCTGGTGATGTATAGATGGGAATCCAAGTTTTTATTCAGTTCACCCCTGAAGGATCGCTGGTACCTATACTTAAGGTTTTTAGACGATGTGTTTATTTTATGGAAAGGTGAAGGATCACATGAAAAGTTAATGGACTTTTTAAATCATGTTTGTGACTATTTTAAAATTTACAGGTTGTACAAATAGTGAAAGTATCAATTTCTTGGATGTAATGTTATTTAAAGATTTTAATCTAAAAAGGTTTCAGTCTAGTCTGTATAGGAAGCCCACATTTTCAAACGATTATCTAGAATGAGTAGCCACCCTATTTATATCAAAAGAAATGTAATGAAGGGACAGATGGTTAGGGTCCTAAGAATGTGCTCTAATATAGAATTTGTAAAAAAGGAAACTGAAATACTATTAGAAATGTTTGTAGCTAGAGGCTATCCTTATTCTTTTGTTTCACAGATTCGAGATGAACTTGTGGAACAGTGGGATGAGAGATATAAACCCCTTTTAGGTAGGGACGAGGAAATCCCTGTTAAAAGACTAGAAGAGGTTAATCTTTTTTCACAAGCTATGGTTTTAACATATGGTGAAACCTCAGGAAGTACAGAAAATTATTAAAAATAATTGGGCAATGTTTATGGAATAAAGAGGTATTAACAACTGTAGGTGAAAAACCCCTATTTACATACAAGGTGAACAATAATTTAAAGTACTTATTGGAAAATAATTATTCCAGTAATAATAACAAGTTGAAAGGTACCTCTAGATGTGGGGCATGTGATTATTGTAAGTTTATCATTGATGTTCCTAAGATTACAGTGGGAGCATATAATAGAGAGGTTAGTTTTATGAATGGATCTTGTAATACTATGGGGGTGGTTTACCTAGCCCTTTGCTCAGAATGTGGACAATTCTATATAGGCAAAACTGAGAGGAAGTGGAGTAGAAGTATATACGATCATTGTTATAGTATTAAGAGAAATGATGAAAAAAATGCATTATGTAAACATATTAAGATGTTCCCTAGCCATAGTTTTAAGTTTGGTATACTAGAAGTAGTAGGACATGATTTTAGAGGTGGTGATTGGAATAATAAATTATTGAGGGCTGAAGTCAAATGGCAATTAAGACTAAATGCTAGTGAAACCCCAGGATTAAATGAGCGTATTAGTATTAAACATGAATTAAAATATAGGGCATTAAAACGTTAAGTCCAGGTTATATATACTACAACTACTATTATACATAAACCCGTTTTAATATTTTTAAATATGTTTTTAAAGATGTTTTATTTTCTGTTTGAATATTGTTAAAATGCATACTGTTTTTCTTGATGCTGTTAGGATGAAGATGACATTTTGTATGTTTCTTTAAAGACAGGATTGTACCTAATTGAGTTAATTAAATGTATTATATAAGGCTGAGGTGATGGTGAGGAAATTGTTCTGATGAAGTGATAATACGAAAGCGCTTGACCTGGATATAATTTTTTATTTTTATTGTGGTTCTGTGAATTAAATCTTTGCGCATTAGTTATTGGAGTCGGAGTGGTTACTGGATTTTTATTTGTTGTTTTTTTCCACTCTTCACCCTGGTTTTTACTTATCTGTTTGGATGCTGATGAGCACTTGAGTGTGACTTCATAAACATATTCAGTTTCCTAGAACCCTTAACAAAAGTGAGACTCTAGGGCAATTCCCCCTTATGTATCACTTCTTATGTTAATCATTTTAATATGAATTACTACTAATAGAGCAAGAAAAAAACGCCAAATTTGGTGTTGCCAAATACCACGTACCAACCAAACAAACTGGAAGCGAAGTGAAGGATAACCTTCAAAGTTTATTGTAAATCAATTTAAATCCACTGCAAAACACATTGTTAACAAAACCATGAGCGCCTTCTCAGCCTAAGCATTTTCGTCACAAATGGACTTCATCAGATAAAACAGCTGTTCTTAGTTAACCTTTTATATAAATTTAAAACAAAGGAACCAATCATGTTTGTTCTAATTTAAGCCTTCAAATCACATCAATTAATTATTAAAAATATACACCATTTAATAAATATCCTTCCTAAATAAATACATATGTTTAAATAAGCAATAAATAAATACTGCCCAATAAATTTATGAAATGTTATTAAAAACTTTTGTATGTTTAAAACCTCTTATAAAATGTATAAATATATAAATAAATTAATTAAAATAAAGTGAAATAAATGAAATGAGATTTCATCAATGCAAACCTATATGCTTTATGTAATGATGATTTTGTATAGACGATAGTGCCATCTACTGGTTACCTGGGTTATCACACCTTTCTTTTCATATTTTTTCAGCCCTTATTTTCAAAAGGGGCTGAATAGATATGTACTCATTTAAACCCGGTTTCCTATTTGCCTCTTAAGGCCACTTGCCACCACAGTTCCCTATAGGCTATTAGTTCTTCCAAGGGCCCCTCTGTTGTCATACTATTTGGTCCAAAACAAAAAAATTGGAATTTGGACCCTACACAAACCTTGGAATGCCTAAAAATCACATTTGTTTCCTTTTCCTTCTTGACATCATACATGTGTTCATATATTCTTCTTTTAAGTGACCTTTCCGTCTTTCCAACATAAAAGACGGACCTATACCACAATGTTGCAGCCAAATAAACGAGCCCCCTTGATTCACAGTTATAATATATGCCTTACTTTTTAGCCATCTTTTTCTCCCTTTCAAAAATACTTTTTCTTTGTTCAAAATGTGATCACATTGCCTACACCTACCACATTTAAAAGTTCCAGTTTTACCCTACACTCCTGTTTCTTTATTCTTTTCGTTATCAGTATAGTTTTCTAGACATCCTTTTATACTAATGTTTTTTTTAATATAACTTTAGGCATATGGGTAGAAAACCCTTCCAAATCTGTTAAAATTTTAAATCTCTCCCATTCTCTGTGAAATATTGTCTTTACTTTCTTGTTTAGTAAATTGTATTCAAGAATAAGTGATTGTTGAAAATTTTCATCTTCTTTCTTCTATCACTTATCATCATCATTATTACCCAAGCATGGGTCTGAATCTATCCCTTCTACGCCCCTTTTCTACCTGACTACCCTTAGAGTTTTGAATAAAATCACTGGGGTATGCTCTCTCAAGAAACATTTTTGTAACAATCACACTCTATTACAAATTTGTCATCTTTACTGGTCATTCTCTGACCCTCTTACAAATTGCCCTTTCACCTAGATTCTTTATTACAATACAATCGTGTGGGCACTATCAAAGTGTAAAAAAGAGTTTCTGACAAGTGGGTGGTTTCCTCATAAACACTTGTTTGGAAGGTTTTATTTTCTACAGGTTATTTCTACATCTAAATATGGGATGTTAGTCTTTGAGTAATTATATGTGAACTTTAAAAATTTTGAAGTTTCTTCCATATATTTGATAAATTCATCCAGTATATATCTATACCCCTATCCAAAAAATATTAATGGAAATATCGTCAAGAAATCTTTTTATTATAGTGTCCAATATTTCTCACTTTGATCCCAAAATATATTTCTTTTCCGCTTTTGTGAAGGGGAAATTTTTTATATTGCACAATTTATAGTGAAGGGCATGGCATCTAGATTCATAGATGCCATTATCCCACTGTACTCTGCCCTTACTCAGTGACCAATCGCAGAGTATAATATGCTCCCTTTGGCATGTACCTGACCAGGCATATGCAGCAAACTAGAGTGACCTCTGTAGAATTTCCTTACAAAAGAATAAAAGGCGAATAAAACTTGCCTTATGCAAACCAATCTTAAAGCCCTTCCCTCTATTTAGCCTTGTATATAGCTTGCTGAGGGGTGATCTATGTCTGGTTTTACAAGGCATCCACAAACCCACACTTCTGAATCTCCTACATACTCATAAGTCAAAGGTACCAGAAATACAAGGTCTAGACACTTGAGTTTCATATGTGACAAACAGAACATGTTGGAGAGACATGTGTATCCCAGAGAGTGCCCATCCTATGGAACAGGGCTTCCCATCCATGTGAAGTTGAGTTTGCCAATTACCCAGTTTAACAGCAACATAAGACCAGTGATGGAGAACAGGAAATTTACACCTGGCCTGGCAGTCATGTTCCTTATGAGCACAGGTAACTTATAAATGCTAGGTCCTCAATGTCCTGTCTGGATATAGGATGTCATTATTCTTTTGAGAAAACTTGGCTTCACTTAGAAAAGGCCCCCCAGGTCATTAGCCTAGTAACAGTCTATGAATCTATGATAAAAAGCACAAAAGAAACTAATGAACGACTCTGTGAGAGATGTCACTAGTATGCAATTTCAGATGGCTAACACCTTTGAAACTTCCTGTATGTACCGCTCTCCCAACTCGGACATGCTCAGAAAGCCAGACAGAAAATGTAAGCAAAGATCAGAATCAAAACAAAAAAATCTCTGGGACTGTCCCTTTAAAATGTTACAGTGCATGGAGCTCCATGATTACACTCAAAAGCTGGCTAAATTACATCCTGGTTCAGTAATCATAGTGCGATACCAGATCTTAATGCTTAGAGGTATGATTTGCATCTGCACTAAAATTAGATGGTACCCATCGGAAAACAGCAGCAACGGTACATTAAACAGCTTCATTTCAGCTCCCGTTTACACCTGATGTCTTCTAAAGTATACCCACTGTTTTGATTAAAACTACTTCCTTTACACTGGGAACATGTAAGGACATCAACCACTCCCACACTGCTTAACCAGCTTTCAAAGCTGACACAACACATCACTTTTTTTTTTTTGTTTTGTTTTAATATTACTTCTGATTAATTTGCAGTATATGGAATAGATAAATCTCTATGCACTACAATGAAATACGATTGGATCTCTGATTGGAATGAAGTAATGTGTGTTCTTAACATGGGTGCCAAGATTCACCAATTTCTTGGCATCCATGTCTCAAACGCATAATATACTTCGATATGGATCAGTCTGAAATTATATGCTCGGACTAAAAAAATCATTAACAGCTGCCTTTTTCCAATTTGCATGGAGTATGCGTTTAGAGTAAACTGTTGCCACCTGTCTATGCTCAGTCTATAAATAACAAGCAAATGACTGCTATTATCAGTAAAAAAAAATAGTTGTGTAAAATCTTACGCTAACCATAGATGTCCTTCTCTTCCATGTTGCAGTATTCTTGTTGTGGAATTTCCCACCTCAGGTGACCCGTACGTTGGCTCCTATACAAATGCTTCAGCTTGGTTGCTGTAGCTGGGATGTCACATGTACAGCCATAAAGCAGGGGCCTTAAATGTGACGTCTGCACGCACAGACCTCAGAACTTGAAAGCCCAGCAGGAGTAGAAGACCCAGCAGTAGGTGATGTCAGGCATAGGGCCATGGAGCCCTTATGTGGTTTTCATAGGCCCCCAGGGTAGGGTATAGGATACCAGGGGCCTAAGGATATGCTGGACTGAGTAAGAGAAGGAGAAGGGGGGTTTTGGTGGGTGGAAAGGAATACTGCAACATGGAAGGGAAGGACATCTATGGTTATGGTAAGATTTTACACAACTATTCTATCTCCTCCTATTCCTATGTTGCAGTATTCTTGTTGTGGAATTTCCCACCTCAGGTGACCCGTACGTTGGCTCCTATACAAAAGCTTCAGCTTGGCTGCTGTAGCTGCGTGGGATGTCACATGTACAGCCATAAAGCAGGGGCCTTAAATGTGACGTCTGCACGCACAGACCTCAGAACTTGAAAGCCCAGCAGGAGTAGAAGACCCAGCAGTAGGTGATGTCAGGCATAGGGCCATGGAGCCCTTATGTGGTTTTCATAGGCCCCCAGGGTAGGGTATAGGATACCAGGGGCCTAAGGATATGCTGGACTGAGTAAGAGAAGGAGAAGGGGGGGTTTGGTGGGTGGAAAGGAATACTGCAACATGGAAGGGAAGGACATCTATGGTTATGGTAAGATTTTACACAACTATTCTATCTCCTTCTATTCCTATGTTGCAGTATTCTTGTTGTAGAGGGTACCACAGCTTAGTGGGAAGGAAGGGTGGTGGATGAAGAGGCTGATTCTACAAAGCCCTGTGGGACTGCCCTGGCAAATCCTGTCCATGCTCTGGAGACATTGTCTAACTTGCAGTGTTTGGTGAAAGTGTGAATGACGGACCATGTTGCTGCTTCCATAATGGAAGCAGTGTCCAGGCCTTTGAGAAAGGCTTTGGAGGCTGCCATTGCCCTGGTGGAATGAGCTTTTACCCCCAATGGGTGTTTTTTGCCATGGTGTAACAGAGGCAAATGGCTTTCCTGATCCAACAAGTGATTGTTTGTTTGGAGACTGCCTTGCCCAGGGCCCTGGGGTGGAAGGAAGCAAAGAGTTGATTGGATTTTGTTTTGTCCAGGTAAAATCTTAACGGTCTGTGTACATCCAGGGAGTGCAGTATCCTCTCCCCTTCAGTGGTGGGACAGGGGTAGAATGTGGGTAGGGTGAATAGACTGGTTTAATGATAAATCGTTGATCACCTTAGGCATGAAGGAGGGGTTAGTTCTTAGTGTTACCCTGTCCTTGTGGAAAGTAGTACAAGGGGGGGCAGGCTATTAAGGCCTGTAATTTTGACATGCTTCTGGCTGAAGTTATGGCCACTAGCAGTACAGTTTTCCATGTACACATCTACAGAGTAGCTGTCCCAGCAGGTTCGAATAGGTGCTGAGTTAGCTTTTCCAGAATGAAGTTAAGGTCCCAGGCTGGTGGGATGGGCTTTTTTGGAGGCCGAATGTGTACGACCCCTTTTAGGAAAAGCTTAACATTGAGCCTGGCTAGTAAGGGAGGGTCTAGTGGTAGGCAGGCTGAGATTGCAGAAAGGTGAACTTTTACTGAAGAGTATGAAAGTTAGTCTTTTACTAGTTGACACACATATGCAAGAACTGGGAGGGGGGGGTTGCAATGCATGGGTCCCTTCCCTTGTCCAGACACCATTTTGAAAACCTTTCCCATTTAGCTAGGTATGACTTTCTTGTAGTAGGTTTCCTGGCCTCCCTCAAGACTGAAAGCATGTCCTCTGAGTAGTGGTGCCTGAAGGGAATTAAAAGTTTATCACACACAGTGTCAGTGACACCATCTGCAAGTGTGGGTAGATGAGGGTTCTCTTTTGTTGTGTCAAAAGGTGAACCTTGTGGAGTAACTTGTGGTGATTGCCCTTGCCTAGATTGTGAAGTAGGGGGAACCAGTGCTGCCTTGGCCAGCAGGGAGTCATCAACAAGATTTTTGTTTTTTCTCTCCTGACTTTCAGGAGGACTTTCTGAATTAGTGGGAAGGGGGGGGGGGGGTGTACATAGAAACTTCCCCTTTCACGAAATGCTGAAAGCATCTACTCTCCAAGCTAGAGAGGAGTAGGTCTTGGTGCAGAAGGTCTGCAGTTGTCTGTTCTAGGAAGACTGTTCTGTCCAGCATCCACTCATGTTGTGGAGAGGATGTCCTGCTTAGAAGGTCTGCTTGTTTGCTGTCCTGTGAGGGTATGTAGGTTGCCTGCAGGGACAAGTTGTGGAGAGAGGCTAGATCCCATGTCAATAAGGTTAGTCTGCAAAGGTGGTATGCTTTTGTTCCTCCCTGTTTGTTGAGGTACCATGTAATTGTGGTGTTGTCTGTAATTATTTGGAGAACACCTGGTAGTAGCAGGGAACTGAAGGTTTTCAGAGCCAGGAGGACTTCTGTCATCTCTCTCACATTGATGTGTTTGGCCTTTAACGACAGGTGCCATGTTGCTTGAACCCTGTAGGAAGTCGAAGTGACTCCCCATCTCGAGTCTGATGCACCTGTATGCATAACCTGGGTTGGGAGAGTGGGGCTGGGGGGGGGGGGGCGGGTTGAGCTGGACTTTTTGAATCCAACAGCTGACCTCCGCCTTTAGGTAGGGTAGGAGTGAGATTTCTTGCTCCAGGGGATGCTGGTGTTGGGACCAAATGTTTTTTAAGATACCACTGCAGCTTTTGCATATGCATTCTGGCTAGTGGAAGCATAGGGATGGTGGCTGCCATTAGGCCCAGGGTCCTTAGGAATTGCCTTGCAGTTATTACTTGGGTCTGCAGCAGGGCTTTGAAATGGGAGGTCAGGGAGCTGACCTTCTCTCTGGGTAAAAAGGCTTTCATTAAGTCTGTTTTGATTCTACAACCCAGAAATATATTGTCTTGCTCTGGGGTCAGAGAAGACTTTGGGAAGTTGAGGGTGAACCCCAGATTTTGGAGACGGGACATGGTGAATTGCAGATGGGCTGAAAGGATTTCTTTGCAGTCTTCTAGGATCAGGATGTCATCTAGGTAGGGATAAATCTGAATGCCCTGTGTTCTGCAATGGGCAGTGACAGGACCCAGGCATTTTGTGAACACACTGGGGGCAGTGGAAAAACCAAAGGGCAAGGCAGTAAATTAGAAATGTGAAGATAGTCCAAAATAATGTAAACAGTTTCTGTGGGAGGGTAGGATGGGTAAATAGGCTTCTTTTAGGTCCAATGTGGCCATGAAAGCCTTGGTTGGTACGAGAGGAAGCTGGCTTGGGAGCGATAGCATTCTGAAGGTGGACACCTTTAAGAATAGATTTAAGAAGGAAAGGTCTAGGATAAGTCTCCATTGTCCATCCTTTTGGGGACCATGAACAATTGAGAGTAGAAGCCTTTTTCCTCCTGTCCTGAGGAGGACAGGTTCTATGGTACCCAAGTTCAGAAGGTCTGTCAGGACCTGTTGTAAGATATGTCTTTGATTTCTGGGGGGAAAGGGAACACCTCTTAGGGGTGGCTCTTCTTTCCAGGAGAGGAAGTATCCTTTCTGGATAATGGCCAACACCCATCTGTCTGTAGTGATTGTTTTCCAAAAGGGGAGGCAGTGGGAGAGGCGGGCGGAGAGGGGTAGGGGGGCAAGGCAGTCAAACACTGTTGGGGCCTCCTCTGTCTTAAAAAGGCTATGTAGAAAGAGGCTGTGAGGCAGCTAGCCTGGAAGCGGTTTGTCTTCTGGTACCTCTTCTGGGTCCGGAAGAGGTAGTTCCAGTAGAGGTTGGGTTACGTCTGACAAATGTGGCCTTGGCAGGGTAGTTCCTATAATATTTGGAGATGGGGGACACCAACAAATGTTTGATGTCTTGTAATTCCTTGCAGGTTTTGAAAAGCTCTGCAGATTGCTTTCCAAACAGAATATTTAGGTCCAGGGGGGCATCCAAGATCTTAGACTTAGTCATTTGTTAAGTGCTGAAGTCTAAGCTAGGAATATCTTCTGAGAACAGAGACGGATGCTGCAGAGTGAGCAGAAGCTTCTGCAGCATCATAGCTGCATCTAATAGAGTGTTTGGCTACTTGGGCAGCCAGAGATAGTTTAGAAGAAATGTCAGCTTTTGTGAGGCAGTCAGGAGTAGTGGCCAGCAAGGTAGAGGCGTGAGAAACCATGTCCAAAGCATATTTGGCCATATGTGTTTGATAGTTGATAGCTCTAAAAGCCAAAATGGAAGAGGTATAGACCTTCTTACCAATTCTAGCCATAGATTTGCTGTTTTTGCCAGTGGGTAAGAGCGAGGCAGCCGGAATGAGTCTGGATTGTTTATCAGGATAGGTGGCAATCACAGCTGGGTCTGCCAGGGGAGGTTTGATTAGGAATTTTTGGTTATCGGTCACCTCGTAGATGTAGTCTGGCCACTTAGGGGCAGGTGGCTGAGAATCTGGTGTCTTTGATGCAGAGTTAAAAGCATCCAAGTATGAAGGTATGCCAGGTGGGATGGCAGAAGGGGTGGGGGATTCTACAAGTAAAAGTTCAAAATATCTCTTCTAAGTTTCAGACATTTGAGAGGTATCCCATTTGAAATATTCTTTCATTTTGGTGACAGTTTCACCAAATGCAATATCCTCTGGAGGAGAGTCTCCCTCAACAGATTCTTCAACTGGTGAATAATGCTCCTGAGGTGAAGCAATTTGGGAGTAAGAAATGAATTCCTCAGAGGAGGAATAATAGTGGTCTTGCTCTTCTTCCCTGTCCTGAGAGGCCAGAGGAGGGAGAGAAAAGGCAGAAGCAGGTCTAGAGCTCAGCAGTTGTAAAGCAGTGGGGGACGAAGGCCTAAGGGCTATAAAGGCCTGCATCAAGGAAGAAATGAAGGACTGCCAGTCAGGTAGGCCCTCTTTGGTCGAGGTCATTTGTTTGCTTTTTGTTTCTTTTTGGTTGGTGTAGACGTAGGCCTGGAGTCGGATGATGGTCTAACGGTAGTAGCTTCCAGAGCAGGGATTCCGGTTGGAGGCTTTGCTAAGTCTGGTTCCCCCTCGACCTCTGCAGTAGTCGGGGTCTGGATTGGCTCAGAGGACGTGCCAGCCATTAACTGAGAAACAGCTTCTACGAAGGTCAGTGCTGAAGTTGACGGATCCGCCTAGCATCCCTCTATGAAGGTCAGTGCTGAAGTTGATGGATCCGCCTGACATCCCTCAACTAGTTGCAGGGCATCTGGGAGCGGAGCGGCAGTAGCAGAGGGCCAGGGAAACATGGCCTTGTTATGCAGAGGTTCTGTCGAGGACTCCAAGGTGGGATCCATTTTAAGGGCTAAACGTTTAAGCCGTTGGTTCTCCAAGTAAAGATTTAGAGCAGCCAGACAGCTGTGAAGGGTCTTGGGTACAAAGGATTGGTAAATGGAGCAAAAGTTGATCGTGCTCCTGGCCTAAGCAAAAAACACTGCGGTCATGCAAGTCTTTATGGGGTATCTGGCACCTGCATCGACATTTACCATTTTGCTGACATCAGCTATGTGTTGCTACAACAAACCAAGCTTTAGCAAGTTAATTAGAAGAAAAAACCCCAACAGGTACTAAGTTTTTTAGACGTTTGCATAGAAGGAGCGAATCAAACGATGCGTTGGTCGTCTGCAGCTGAAAGGTTCTGATGTCTGTGCATGCAGACGTCACATTTAAGGCCCCTGGTTTATGGTCCTACATGTGACGTCCCAAGCAGCTGCAACAGCCAAGCTGAAGCTTTTGTATTGGAGCCAATGTACGGGTCGTCTGAGGTGGGAAATCCCACAACAAGAATACTGCAACATAGGAACAGAAGGACATACATTGTTCTATAACCATAACAGAAAACAGAAAAACATTTAACATGTCAAGAAAATGTACGAACCAACAATAACTGTACTGAAAACAAAATAAACTACCCTGCTGGCACAGAGAGAAAAGTACAGTTGTGTACACTTAACATAAATGCAGATGTTCGAGTGTATTCACTGTTGCAGTCATCACATTTGGGTTATCCTGTCAGGGGGTAGCCCTCAGACGGCCCGAATACCAGAGGCTTAGTACTTCTGTGCCAGTTGCTGTCGCTCCAGGACTGACGTCAGGTCACATGGAACATTATGGTAAGAACATAACTTCTTTATATGAAGTTGTCCTATCTCGCATTCATTCTTACTGATGGGCCAGTGTCCCTAGCACCATTAGTCCTGGGGAGCTCATGGGAGTATATTCTTCAGCACAGTGGACCCAAAGGATGCCCTGCCCCTAGAGGCAGTATCCATTTTGTAATGAGTAATAAAGGTATGTGGAGTTGCCCACGTTGCTGCTGCACAAATGGTATCTATAAGCACTCTGGCACGAAAGGCTGAAAAAGTGTCTATTGCTCTAGTCGAATAAGCCTTTATTTTACCCAGAAGCTCTTTATTCAGTGAATTAAAGGACAACTGCACCCACAGACTCAAAAAAACATGTTTACTTCATCATGGTTTGGTTTCCTACATTTTAACACCACTTTGGGACTATTTTTAGATATTTTTATACGTAATTTCTGACTCTGACAACATGGGGTCTGGCATCTTGAAATAATTCTGTTTAGTCTGCCTCTAAGTATCCCAAAATGCATCGTTTGTCTCCAAAAAATTGCATCAGATCTGCCATATTTTCCTTAAAGCTCCTGTCAGCGCACCGATTTTACAGGCATTCACTGTTGTGTTATAGTCACCTATTTTTGGTTAAAATTGTATCCTTTTTCAATGACAACTTCAAAACACAAGCAGTGCATATGCTACAGAACAGAACCCATGCACTTTACTGCTCTTTCTTCTTAGAAATGCGAACATGATTTCTTATGTGAAGGCTGAAATCTAGTTCAAGGCATCTCCCCCTCCTCCTTCACGCCTACCTTCCCTAGGTGACAAAGAGCTAAAGGTAATTTGATCCATTATCTACATGTGACTGACAGCTCACAGCAGGTGACCAGACTAACGTACTGTTTTTCTTGTTAGCCTTTCCTTCCTTATAGTGGGAGGCTTTTTTTGTTGTACTCTTCCTGTCAAATTTAGACCCAAGCTCCATAGCACTGGGAATAATCACTGTTTTGCAAAGCATCAAACTCCCACTTATTTTTCCTTCCTGTTTGGTTAAATAGCAAACAAATGATGCACTATAAACACAAAATATTTCACAGACTTGCATGACAGCACCCACATGTTTTTTTTAAGTGGTAATTTAAGAAAATTATGGTATTGCATACTTCTTGTAATCTGATGTAGTGCTGTCTATTAATTGTGACCATCATCTGCTTCTTATGTAAAACCATGCAATTAATGTCTACGCATGGTCATTGCAAATTTATGCTCTTGGTTTTTTCAGCCGTTACTGTGCTTCTGCCTGTACTTCGTCACATATCAGTGGGGCTCTTCAGAAAAGTGAGATTAGTTTGACATTTTTGCTAGGTTAAGAGTGGGCTGGGCAAGGCAGCTCTGACATCACAATGTGGGAGGTCCACTGGCTCTTCTATACAGCATGCCAATCAGGCAGGGATTACATTACTTTGGGGGAGGAAACATCCCGGTAGCTATAGCAAAAGCTCTGGCAGATATGACATAATTTCAAAGCCAGCTAGTGGTTTTTCAACTTGGTTTTCAAAGTGAAAGTAAAACAGTATGGAAAGGTACGAAGCCTAACAGGGAAAACAGTTGAGTGGATTCGTTTTTAAAGCTGCATGGGTGATTTTTCAAGGCTGTATCAATGAAAAGGGACTAAAAGAGACAGTAGGTTGGGCAATCTGCTTTAATATCCCGTTGTTGTCCTTTAAAAGTAAAGGAAATACAGTCTGACAGCCAACTGGTCAGAGTGGTTTTTGCTAACAGAGGACCTTTTTTGGCATCTGAGAAAAAAACACACAAAGTTGATCCAACTTCTTAAATTCCTTGGTTCTATGTAAACAGAAACGTAACTGTCTCTGCACATCAAGTTGGTGTACCACGTATTCTGCCTTACTGCCATATACTTGGGGAAAAATACTGGTAACTCAATGGTCTGATTTAAGTTTGATTTTGAACACTCCTTTGGTAAGGAAAGACAGATTAGTACGTAGTGAAACCCTATCATTATGAAACACTAGATATGAGGGTTTGGTTGACGATGTTTGCAGTTCTGATACCCTTCTGGCCACTAAGAAGATGGTTTTCAAAGTTAAAAAATTCAGATGACATGACAACCCTGGCTCAAAAGGTGGAAGAATTATTCTGGACAGGACAAAATTGAGATTCTATGGTGGTAGTGGAGATGTTATTGGAGGCCTTAAGAAAAGCTTTGCACAATCTATGTGACAATGTTTGGTCCATTTTCACCTAGATGAAAATTTGAAATTGCTGCTAATTGGACTCTGATAGTAGCAGCTGCTGCACCTTCTTCGAAAAGCTTTGTTAGGAATTCTAGGATAGAAGAAAAATATGCAAAATAGGGGTCAATCTTATTCTGTAGGGCCCAAAATGAGAACCTTTTCCATTTGCTAAGATATAATCTTCTCATTGAGATCTTATGGGAGGATATCAAAATGTGTCGAGTGGACGATGAAAGATTTTGTAACCTGGCTATGTTTGGAACTGGAGCAACCAAGCTGTCAACTTCAGGCATTTGAGAGATGGATTGAAGAATGTATCAGAAGATTTGGTACAGCATCCAAGATCTAAGGTTCCTCTTGAAGATAAGGTTGTAGGAAGGAGAACCAAATTTGACGAGGCCATTAAGGGGCAGAATTAAAGGTCCTTCCCAACAATTTGGCTTTCGGAATGACTTTGGGTATTAACGGAAAAGGAGGAAAAAAGTGTACAGGAGACCTGGGGGCCAATTGTGTAGAACTGCATCCATTGGGGACTTCCCCTGAGGGGAATCAGGGCAAAATAGTCGCTGCATTTTGTGTTTGTGGATGTGGTGAAAAGGTTACAGCAAGGCTGGCCCCATCTGCGGAAAATACTCTCCACTACTTCTTGTTTGAGGGACCACTCATGTGGCATTAGTATACATCTGCTGGGTTTGTCCGCAATCATGCTGGATTTCCCCAGGATGTGCGTGGCTGTTAGAAAGCGATGGGAAGACATTGCCCATTGCCATACTCTCAGGGCCTCTCGACATACAGGACAAGATCGGATTCCTCCTTGTTTGTTTATGTACCATACCACTGACATAGTGTCTGTCAGAATTGCAATTGTTCCTACAGGTAGAGAGTCTTGGAATGGCAGCAACGCTAGAAGCACTGCTCTCATCTCCAGAACATTGATGTGCAAGTGAATCTCATATTTTTTCCATGTGCCTTGGGCTGTTCTTCCCAGATAATACCCCCCCATCTGGGAAGCATCCATGGTCACTGTGGCTAGGGGAGCTGGAGGAATAAAGGGTTTCCCTATCAGTACTTAATCTGAATGACCCCACCAAAGCAGATGCTTTTTGAAAGCTGGTGTCATGGTTATTTTGTGGGACACTGGGAGCATTTGCATCGACCACTGGGCAAAAAGAAGCCACTGCAGGATCCTCATATGCATGCATGCCATACGAACTATTGTGATAAAAGCTGCCATTTTGTCTAGGACCTTCAGAATGTCTTTGGCTTGAGCTTTTGTTTTGTGCAGCAGATTCAGCACCTGTTTTTGAAGGACCTGAATCCTTTCTCCTGGAAGGTTTACCATCATTGTGTTTGTGTTTAGCTCTGCTCCAGTATGTTGAGATGGCAATAAGGTAGATTTTTCGTAATTGACAGTAATTCCCAACTCTGCAAATAGCTGTAATGCGTGTCCCTTGCTTGAATTAGTAGCTGCTTGGTGGTGGCGGTTAGGAAAAAGTCGTCTAAGTATGGAAACACCTGCAATCCTAGCAGTCTCAGGTGAGCCATGAATTCTGCCATACATTTGGTGAACACTCAGGGGGCTATAGTGAGGCCAAAGGGCAGAGCTTGAAATTGATGGTGACTGGCTCCCAGCCGAAAGCACAGGTGCCTTGTGGATGGCCTGTCCATTTTTATGTGGTAGTATGCACCCTGGAGGTGCACAGAGCAAATCCAATGGTCTTTCCCTAGAAATGGAAGTAATGACTGCAATGTGACCATCCAGAATTTTGCCTTCTTTACGGACTTCAGTCTGCTGAGATCCAGTATTGGTCTCCAGTCCTCGCTTTTCCTTGGAACTAAAAGAACCTCGAGTAAGTTCCGGATCCTACTTGGTCTGCAGGGACTGACTGGATGGCACTTTTAGCAACTTTTGAATTTCTGTGGTTGCTTGAACTCTTTGATTGGGTGGAACATCTGGAATCCTTTTGTTTGGGAGAGGTGGAATTGAAAAAGGTATTGAGTAACCTCTGGATACGATTCTTCGCACCCATGAGTCCTTCATAATTTTTAGCCAGGTGACTGGGTGCAAAGAAAAGCATCCCCTGACTTCCTCCAGAGTAGGACAGATGGGCCTCCTCCCACGAGCACTGAAAGGGCTTTCCAGAAAAAGATTCCCAGTCACCCTGGTTCTACGGATTCCCCTCTGCCATGTGGATCATGTCTAGCGTTATTTCCTCCTCCTCTGTCCCTGAAGGAGGGTTCACCACATGTGTCAGGAAAAACTCTCTGGGATTTCTGGAACCACATTCCCCCCTTTTGAACTTTGGGATGGGGTCTGGAAGGGGTGAAAAAAACGTACTCTCACAGCAGAGAGAGTTTTTCCCACTTGTTCACACCTGGTTAACGTTTCTTTTACTTTCGGTCCGAAAAGGGATGAACCATCAAAGGGGGTGTTTATGAAGGATGACTTAAGGGTTTTGCGAAATTACAGAGGCGCATACAGGAAGGTCTCCTAAGGGTGATTCCTGAAGATGCTGACCTACTCGCTCCATCAGCTACATAAGAGATCAGCCTCATGGACGAGTTAACTAGAGAGTTAAGGGTGGAGAGCTGGGATAGGATGGGATGAGATTTTCTATGACATCCCCTCAACTACTGAACCCTAGAGAGAATCTCCTAGCTCTTTAATGAGATCTCTCTGCAATCTAGTAAAATGGGTTAAGCAGTTCAGGGACCCGAGAGTGAAGGCCGTTGATGAAAACATGCGCTTTCCATCTGTGTCCATCATCCGCGAATCTTTATTCGGTGGATGAACAGATGAGGCTGTTTCTGATAACTCCTTTTTAATGGCCGCTGCCACCACCATAGCATTTACTGGAACACCTTTTGTTAGAGAACTTTTGTCTTGTGGACTAGTTATGAACTTATTCGGCCTCCTAGGGATGGATTCCGCTGTGTCTGGAGACTCCTATGCCTTTCGACAAAGTAACTCCAAGAGCTCATCGAAAGACTGAGACACCCAAGAGGTAGAAGGTTGAGATCTGAAAGCTTTCAGGTACACAGACTCCTCTTCGTTAGGGTTTATGGACTTCCAGCCGCCTCTCTGCTTTAGGATCTCTAGGATGCCTGCAAAGGAGACATCCCCAGAGGGCGACCGTGAGGACCCTTCTGATTCATCGAGGTCCGTGTCTGATGTGACTCCTGTGGGGAGTCTAATGCATCCTCTTGCAAGTTTTCTTTCAAGAAGCCTCTTCAGAAGGGTATTCTGGAGAGGTCTCAGAAGACGGGGGAGCACCCCACTGGGGCTTCCTGAAGCTCTGGGTCTCTACTCCTTTTTGGAGTCTGTTCTGCCGAGATGGACACCGGTGCTTTAAGAGATGGAATGGGTGTAGCAAATGGTGAGGCGGTCTCTGAGGACAAAGCTCTCCTCATAACCTCGAAGGCTCCACTCCCCTGGGCCAAAGAACCGATAGACATCCCCAGTGCACAGGAGCAGGCTCCTAAGCAGAGACAGAATCCAAGTTCACATGAGCAGAGTCTGAGAGAGAAGAGTCGGATCCGACAAAATATCGGCTCCACTCACCCCCCCATGGACCCGACCGGTGAGTGTCGGCTCCTAGACTCCACGGATGGCACTGAAGTAGTCAGAGCATTTGGAGCCGAAGAACTTGGGGTAGGTCTCAAACCCATCACTGGCTCCACATATTCTGGCTCAGAGGCCACTGGTTGGGTCAGAGGAGGAATCGAAGTAGAGGGGAAAGGCCCAGTTGGTTCCGAAGCCCTAGGGGTCGGTTCCGATAATTTTGCTAGCGCCAGTGTCTTTAACAGTCTCTGCACAACACAATCCACATCAAAATCAGAAAAACTTCTTGAGGACCTCGTCGAAGGGGCTTGAGATGCTGATACCTGAAGAATAGGTGATCTCAAAGTTGGAGATACCGGGTCCAGTGCAGGGGACCGGCTCCTTACTTGTAAAACCATTGGTTCCGAAGGCAGGAGAGCGGAGATTGAAATGTTTGCAAAGTGAACTTCTTTAGAAACAGTCAGACAATCTTGGTGCCTTTTTAGATGTCTCCGACTCTGACGATGTAGATCTTTTTGATGATTTTTCAGAAGTAGGTGACTTGTGTTTCTTGACCTTGTTCAAAGGTTTCAGTGAATTAGGACTTTAGGAGCCCTCTTAAAATCAGTTGGTGTCTCCTCTCCTGCAGGACTCTTGAGCTAAATGAATGACATACATCACAAGAGTCCTGCAAATGAATTGCCCCCAAGCAATATACACATTCCATGTGACCATCAGTTAGTGACATTTTCTGTCCACACTTAGGACACTTCTTAAAACCAGAAGGCTTTGAATCTTTCGACTGTTTAGACATTTTTAAGGAAGTTTGTCTTAAGTAAGCAAAGAAAGAATCGACTTGAACCTCTCCAGTTTAAACGAGGTTGTAGCAAAAATCTATAAATGTAATCACTGTTATCGAAGGAAAACACACACACACACACACATACAATAATCCCTTCAAATGCAAGGAGAAAGGAGTCCTCTAATTTAACAGACTACCGCAAATATAATACGGTTAACTCAGAAACCCAGAAAGCAATAAAGACCACAAGAATGAAACAAATGACTGTAGACCAAATCCACTACTCGAGCAGGGTAGCGTTCTACCAAACAAGGACTTCCACCAAGTGTAAATAGTTCAAGACAGTTTATTATAGCACAGTCTCCAAAAAACCATAAAACACCAACAGATTGTAAGGTTAAGCGCTTTCATCTGAATGTAAAACAGACTTCTTCAGAACCATTAATTGCACATTAATTGACCCTTATTAAAGCCGTTTTGGCGCCAAAAAAGAAAAAAGAAGGAAAAATCCTTACAATTTAACATTAAATAATGTACTTATATTATTTGGTAATTAAATAAAACAATAGTTCTTGTTAAAAACATATAAAAATTTTTATGTAAAATATAATATATTGTGTAATATATATATTATATAATATAATTCCTACGAACTCAATATTTTACAGAAAATATATACAATTTGTCAAGTATATAAATTTTAAAAAGAACTTTGACAATATGTAACAATGAATAAAATACTTGCTGTGTGTGTCTTTTACCCACGATCTACTAATAAAAAAGGCTTTATACTGATGCTATCGTTAAGACCAGGAGAGGTTGTGGCATCACAGAAAATTTGCCACTCACTCTCTTTCTGTGCCAAGAAAACTTTCCAATTGCCACCACAGGCTGAGATATCCACTTCATCAATAATAGAAAATGTAAATACATGATCTTCCCCTTTATCCAACGCATGCTTACTTAATGCATTTTTATTGTCCCCTTTTTTTTATCTTGTATAGATGTTCATAAATACGTGTTTTTAGTTTCTTTTCAGTCTTGCCTATATAATAGGCAGGACAAAGTAAACAGGTAGAAAGATAAACTACTCTTTGGGTGTTACAATTCCCTTTTCTGCAATAACACACTGTTCTCAATAAATTGTGCAATTTAATAGTCTTGTTCTCATTAATGTGTTTGCATTGGCTACAGGTACCACATTTCCTGGTTCCACTCTTTATCTGGGTAGATTTTGTTTTTAAACCACCCTCTAACATTCTTTTTAAATTAAAAGGCGTTTACAAACAGTAATGGGCTTATTCACTGAAGGTAAACTATTGCCTTCCGAAGTGTTAATCAATTCCCAGTGCCTGTTCAGAATTCTCCTTCACTAAATTAGTATAAGGGTTAAACATGATGATGCATACTGTCCTATTGACTTCTCCACCCTTCTTTCCCTTTTTGTCTAAAAAATTTTTTCCCAATAAGGGTGTGTATCTATTACCCCAACAGCTTTTAACATAACTTACCAGCTTGTTTAACATAACTTTTGGATAATTTCTATTCAAAAACATTTGATAAATACCTTCAATTTCACTTTCCATGATGTCCCTAGTAGAGGACATTCTGGCTGCCGGATACACTGCCCTTTGAAAGCGTTCTTAAAAATGTGTGGTGGGTGGCAGCTACTATATTCAATGTAATCATTCGAAAGGTAGATTTCCTAAATATTTTAGATACAAAACCTTCTCGAGTGTTACTAATGTAAGTGTCAAGGTATGAAATCCCGTTTTTTTCAAATTTAAAAGTAAATTTTAGAAAGTCCGTGGTGTTGTTTAGGTAGGTAATAAACCTGTGTATGTCCTCAATAGGCCCTTTCAAATAATAAACAGGTCATCCAAAAATCGAGAATACAATGTGATGTAATTAAAAAATTCACTAGGAAAAACATACAAATTTTCCCACTCAAGCATAACCAAATTGGCAAAAATGGGGGCACAGGAGGCCCTCATAGCTACCCCTTTGGTTTGCCTGAAAAGCTCTCCTTGAAATTGTATGTAGTTATGTTCAAGTACTAACCCCATCATGTCCAATATCAAACTAATCCTGTCCCATGAAAGTCCCAAGTACTTTTTCAGACTGTTGCCAAAAAATTCAATTCCAATAGGACCTGGGATGCAAGAAAACAAGTCTTGAACATCAATGGTCAAAAAAGTAAGATCTTCGACCCATACTTCAGGCGTAAGTTTACTCAAAAATTCCCAGGAATCTTTTATGAGGTGGGGAACTTTACTGTAAACATGTTCTGTCCAATGATCAATAGTGACCCCTATGTTGTAAGTTTTTGAATGGGAACCAGAAATAATAGGTCTAAAAGGGGGGTTTTCCAAAGATTTATGTATCTTGGGAATTCCAAAAATATTGGCCATTTTTGGAAATTCTGTTCTTAAGAAGTTGTAAACTTCATTGGTAATACAATTGTCCAGTAGATATTCTTCTATAGCCAAACCAATCCTCTGATAACCTATATTGATTTGGTTAAGGGACACCTCTTCGTAGTTCCCGGAATTGAACAATATATCATGAATGGCTGTATTATAATTAAGTGTATCAAAAATGACCAAACCCCCTCCTTTGTCTGGTTTCATTATCCTAATGTTGGAATTTGCCACAACTTCCTCCAGACAAGTTCTTTCACCCCTTGATAAATTATCTTCAAAATGTATGTCTGGACAGGAGTTGTTGCGTATATTCTTATAAAGCCTGTATATGACCATCTTTTCATAGAGTGCCACTTGGGGGTTAGATTGAGGAATATATGCACTCTTCCTAGATAACCTGTTACATATGTTGGGACGTATATTTGTGTTGTTCTGTTCATCCCTAAACTGTAAAGCCAAATTGACTCTACGACAAAACAACTTGACCTCTTTGACCACATCTACTAAATTGAATTTTGCTGTGGGAATAAATTTCATTCCCTTACTGAAAAGGGTAAAGAATTCTTGTGAAATGTAAAACTCAGTATAATTGTATACCTTAAAACCAGCAAAAGAATTCTTATTATTATTATTATATTATATAATATATATATTACACAATATATTATATTTTACATAAAAATTTATATATGTTTTTAACAAGAACTCTTGTTTTATTTAATTACCAAATAATTAAGTACATTATTTAATGTTAAATTGTAAGGATTTTTCCTTCTTTTTTCTTTTTTGGCGCCAAAACGGCTTTATAAGGGTCAATTAATGTGCAATTAATGGTTCTGAAGAAGTCTGTTTTACATTCAGATGAAAGCGCTTAACCTTACAATCTGTTGGTGTTTTATGGTTTTTTTGGAGACTATGCTACAATAAACTGTCTTGAACTATTTACACTTGGTGGAAGTCCTTGTTTGGTAGAACGCTACCCTGCTCGAGTAGTGGATTTGGTCTACAGTCATTTGTTTCATAATACGGTTAACTGCTAATATCTAACTGATAAACGGAAAACGTTAACTGCTACAAAGTCAAGCACTCAACACTATAATAAGTGAACTATCAAAGATTTTCTCTTTAGAGGCAAACACACGCAAACGCTAGCAAAGAACTACTATTAGAAATATTAACTTTGATTAGTGAAGAAAGGGGATAGGTTAAGAAAAAGCCCAACAAACCAAAGGCCTAAAAGTTATAATTAAAGACTATATTTTCACAAAGGGAACAGCAAACAGCATACTATGAGGTTAAAGCCCACCAAATTATTTTTTTAAGGAAAACTATGAATTTTAACTGTAAAATATTTAGAAAAGTCTGTACTTAGCCTGAGCTAGCATAGAAAACTCTCGATCCATTTCTGTGGCAGACAAGATCCGAGTTGGAGCACTAGTGCATCATGGGATAGGGAATTAGCCTCGAGCTAGCTGGAGACCTCGAGCTTGTGAAACTGTAGAGTCAGAGCAGAGGCTCGGCTCTGAACCCATCAGTAAGAATGAATGCGAGATAGGGCCTTCACATCAGAACTTTTTGAAGTGCAGGAGATTTTGACAAGATACAAAGCAGAAAATGGCCCACAGCCAAAATAAAATGTTGAAAATGTTGTCAACAGAAGTAAAATACAGATAAAAATGATATAAAACACCCAGGGGATCTACAAAGACCTCAGGAACTGAACTGAGGGGAAGAAAAACTAGTACAATAATCCATTCTGTTACCTTCACTACTAAAATGAGAAAGTTCAGTATAAGTGTGTGCAGCTTTAAGAGGCAAAGCTAAGAAACGTTTTCAAGAAGTTACACTGCCCAATGGATCCACCTCTGGATATGGCATGCTGACAGACCGTTTTTAAACGGCCACAAATTTTAGCACATCCTGCAGCTGACAGAATGTGGCTCTAATGGGTGCTTAGTGCATCGCAGGATTATCTATATTACAAAGCTGTTATGCACGGTTTTATTAATGTTCTTTTCCCTTTGACTATGAATGAGGCATTTACAAAGCTGTTATGCACGGTTTTATTAATGTTCTTTTCCCTTTGACTATGAATGAGGCATTTCCAGAGAATAACTAGCAGAAACTACCTGCCATATAAAAAGGTTTTAGCAAATTGTTTTGGGTCATTGTGATCCAAAAGTATGGAAATTTTAGTGAGTTTTCTCACAAACAAGTTAACCATAGACCCTAGCAAAAGGAACTAGTAGTGCTGCAGAAGTTAATAAAATGAATTTTGTAAAACTGTGGACTAAAATATGGTCTGCATGCTGAAAAATGTACACACACAAGCTGAATCCAATTCTAGTAATACTGACCTATTCTCAGGTCGACGGTAATTCAGTCTACAGGATCCACTTGTCAGACTGAACACTGGATGAAACGCACATTCAAAACTATAAAGGGCTCGCTCTGCAACAAAGCAAAATTAACAAGATGTCAGAATTTGAAATATAATAGCACAGACTTTTCTTTTTATGTAGCACATTTAATAAAATGTATTTTATTAAGGGATGCTTCTTTCCTTGTTTGCTGCCAAACATTAGACAAATCAGTTCAAATCAAAACTAAACAGAAGTAGAAGTTTTCATGCAAAATGAATTCTGAGTTGGTTTCCATATACAGTAGAGAGTCAATTATCCAAACTAATTGGGACCTAGGGTGGGTCGGATAATCAAACATAACTAAACTGGATAAAAAAAACCTTCTAAAATCTTGTTTTTTCTGCATGCAGGGAATACACTTTCCATTCATTCAGAGACTCCAGTAGGCAAAGAATATTTTTCACACATAAGCAGGCTACAAGCTCAAAAAAAATGTACAAGCAAATACATACACCATTTACATATTCAGACTTTATGATTTTTTCCTACCCAAAAACTTTGGAGTGCTGCATTCGGATAACTGACATTTCGGATAATAGACTCTCTACCGTACTAGTCTGCCTTTTAAAATGTTTAATATTGACAAAAACAGTGTTACAAAGGTGCCACAAATGATAAAACTAGACAAAAAATGCAAGCTTTAAAAAATGTCAAAAGTAAAAAAAAAAAAAAAATACAAGAGATCAAAACAATAATTAATTTCATTTAACATTAACGATTAACCAATGCATTTTTTTGATTTTACTTTTGCACCAGTAGATGGCCTCTTGAATTCATTACCATAACTTGTAATTTGTGTTGATCGGTTTTAGAATAACATACATTTATTTTTCACGTAGTACTAAATTAAAAACATTCTCCACTTCTGCAGACAATTATCAACCGAAGACAGCCTACATCAAAAGTGACAATTTTCAATGCAAATACTTCTGAACAGCTACGGATATGTGCTGAATGGAACTCTTCTTATATGTTTGGATAAATAAAAATCCAGTAACCACTCCGACTCCAATAACTAATGCCCAAAGATTTAATTCACAGAACCACAATAAAAATAAAAAATTACATCCAGGTCAAGCGCTTTCGTATTATCACTTCATCAGAACAATTTCCTCACCATAACCTCAGCCTTATAATATACATTCAATTAACTCAATTAGGTACAATCCTGTCTTTAAAGAAACATACAAAATGTCATCTTCATCCTAACAGCATCAAGAAAAAACAGTATGCATTTTAACAATATTTAAACAGACAGAAAATAAAACAACATCTTTAAAAACAACATCTTTAAAAATATTAAAACAGGTTTATGTACAATGGTAGTTGTAGTATATATAACCTGGACTTAACGTTTTAATGCCCTATATTTTAATTCATGTTTAATACTAATATGCTCATTTAATCCTGGGGTTTCACTAGCATTTAGTCTTAATTGCAATTTGACTTCAGCCCTCAATAATTTATTATTCCAATCACCACCTCTAAAATCATGTCCTACTACTTCTAGTATACCAAACTTAAAACTATGGCTAGGGAACATCTTAATATGTTTACATAGTGCATTTTTTTCATCATTTCTCTTAATACTATAACAATGCTCATATATCCTTCTACTCAACTTCCTCTCAGTTTTACCTATATAGAATTGTCCACATTCTGAGCAAAGGGCTAGGTAAACCACCCCCATAGTATTACAAGATCCATTCATAAAACTAACCTCTCTAGTATATGCTCCCACCGTAATCTTAGGAACATCAATGATAAACTTACAATAATCACATGCCCCACATCTAGAGGTACCTTTCAACTTGTTATTATTACTGGAATAATTATTTTCCAATAAGTACCTTAAATTATTATTCACCTTATATGTAAATAGGGGTTTTTCACCTACAGTTGTTAATACCTCTTTATTCCCCTTAAACATTGCCCAATTATTTTTAATAATTTTCTGTACTTCCCCTGAGGTTTCACCATATGTTAAAACCATAGCTTGTGAAAAAAGATTAACCTCTTCTAATCTTTTAACAGGGATTTCCTCGTCCCTACCTAAAAGGGGTTTATATCTCTCATCCCACTGTTCCACAAGTTCATCTCGAATCTGTGAAACAAAAGAATAAGGATAGCCTCTAGCTACAAACATGGGTTGGCATATCCTTTACCTAAAGCATACTTAGACACTACTAGTGAAAGTAATAATGAATCTGTAGTTACGGGTGGTATGAATCAAAATGTTAATAGACAGACTAGTAATGTAAATTCGTATGACACTGAATTTCCACCGTTAAGAAGGTCAGAAAGGATTTTTAATAAAAATCAAGGAAGAATAGAAAAATCTAATTTTTTAGGGTCCAGTGGGGAGATTTCGATACAATTATCGAAACCCAATGAACCGACGGAAGAACAGTTACGAATAGTTGAGGTGACAAACATGAACAACTTATATGAAGACATTACCTCTGATGATGGATTAGTATTTCTCTATAAAGGGTTTAAAATATATAATTATGCTGGATTAGAGCTGAGTAAAGGTTTGTTTAATTTATTAATGAAGGGGTTAAAATTTGTTCCTACGGTTAGAGAAGATATTAGTAAAACTTTAATAGAATTGAAAATATTTGTTAGGAAACTAAACCTTAAGGTGTTAAATAGGGATAACAATGAGGGATATACACATAAGGAAAAGAATATGATAAAGAAAAAAGTTGCTATAACCCCCCCATTACTACCTATCCTAAGTTCCTTTGAAAGTGTATGTTCTCAGGAAATATACAAAAAGCTTAATGAACATAAAAGGAGAGTTTTTAATTTGACTAAGCACGAAAAGGTATTGTTAGAGGAAATAAGATGTGATGAAAAAGTTAGATATATGAAGCCTAAGGGAGGGGGAATGGTTATAGTTCATAATGTGGACTATGAAAACAATATTTTTTGCATGTTGAATGATGAATCTAAGTATGAAATGGTCTCAAGGAATGAAATAAACCTGGCACATAGGAAGATTAAATTTATTCTGGAGGACTCATTATTTCAGGGGGTGATTAATGAGGAAGTATTTAACTTTCTGATGGTGGAACATCTGACCATTCCGCTTGCCTTTGGTATTCCGAAAACACAAAGATTTGGTGGATCCACCTTATAGACTTATTATTCCTGGTTTTAATAGTATATTGTATCCATTGGGGGGTTTTATTGATAGAGTTGTTAAAGGTGCTATTACACCAGTAAAGCATATTTTAATAGATTCTTGGGATTTTTTAAAAAGAGTGAAAAAAGAATTTTATAATGATGACAGTTGTTTTTCCACTGTGGACTTAGTGGACTTATATACATCTATTCCCCATGATGTAGGTCTGGAAATGTTTCAAGAAATTTTGGTTATGGAAAGTAGTTTAAATAATAGTATGATTAATTTTATATTGGAATTGATGGAGTTAGTGTTAAAATATAATTTCTTTACATTTGGGGGAGAATTTTTTAGACAGATTAAGGGTGTTGCGATGGGCAACTGTTGTGCACCGACATTTGCAAATCTGGTGATGTATAGATGGGAATCCAAGTTTTTATTCAGTTCACCCCTTAAGGATCGTTGGTACCTATACTTAAGGTTTTTAGACGATGTGTTTATTTTATGGAAAGGTGAAGGATCACATGAAAAGTTAATGGACTTTTTAAATCATGTTTGTGACTATTTTAAAATTTACAGGTTGTACAAATAGTGAAAGTATCAATTTCTTGGATGTAATGTTATTTAAAGATTTTAATCTAAAAAGGTTTCAGTCTAGTCTGTATAGGAAGCCCACATTTTCAAACGATTATCTAGAATGAGTAGCCACCCTATTTATATCAAAAGAAATGTAATGAAGGGACAGATGGTTAGGGTCCTAAGAATGTGCTCTAATATAGAATTTGTAAAAAAGGAAACTGAAATACTATTAGAAATGTTTGTAGCTAGAGGCTATCCTTATTCTTTTGTTTCACAGATTCGAGATGAACTTGTGGAACAGTGGGATGAGAGATATAAACCCCTTTTAGGTAGGGACGAGGAAATCCCTGTTAAAAGACTAGAAGAGGTTAATCTTTTTTCACAAGCTATGGTTTTAACATATGGTGAAACCTCAGGGGAAGTACAGAAAATTATTAAAAATAATTGGGCAATGTTTAAGGGGAATAAAGAGGTATTAACAACTGTAGGTGAAAAACCCCTATTTACATACAAGGTGAACAATAATTTAAAGTACTTATTGGAAAATAATTATTCCAGTAATAATAACAAGTTGAAAGGTACCTCTAGATGTGGGGCATGTGATTATTGTAAGTTTATCATTGATGTTCCTAAGATTACAGTGGGAGCATATAATAGAGAGGTTAGTTTTATGAATGGATCTTGTAATACTATGGGGGTGGTTTACCTAGCCCTTTGCTCAGAATGTGGACAATTCTATATAGGCAAAACTGAGAGGAAGTGGAGTAGAAGTATATACGATCATTGTTATAGTATTAAGAGAAATGATGAAAAAAATGCATTATGTAAACATATTAAGATGTTCCCTAGCCATAGTTTTAAGTTTGGTATACTAGAAGTAGTAGGACATGATTTTAGAGGTGGTGATTGGAATAATAAATTATTGAGGGCTGAAGTCAAATGGCAATTAAGACTAAATGCTAGTGAAACCCCAGGATTAAATGAGCGTATTAGTATTAAACATGAATTAAAATATAGGGCATTAAAACGTTAAGTCCAGGTTATATATACTACAACTACTATTATACATAAACCCGTTTTAATATTTTTAAATATGTTTTTAAAGATGTTTTATTTTCTGTTTGAATATTGTTAAAATGCATACTGTTTTTTCTTGATGCTGTTAGGATGAAGATGACATTTTGTATGTTTCTTTAAAGACAGGATTGTACCTAATTGAGTTAATTAAATGTATTATATAAGGCTGAGGTGATGGTGAGGAAATTGTTCTGATGAAGTGATAATACGAAAGCGCTTGACCTGGATATAATTTTTTATTTTTATTGTGGTTCTGTGAATTAAATCTTTGCGCATTAGTTATTGGAGTCGGAGTGGTTACTGGATTTTTATTTGTTGTTTTTTTCCACTCTTCACCCTGGTTTTTACTTATCTGTTTGGATGCTGATGAGCACTTGAGTGTGACTTCATAAACATATTCAGTTTCCTAGAACCCTTAACAAAAGTGAGACTCTAGGGCAATTCCCCCTTATGTATCACTTCTTATGTTAATCATTTTAATATGAATTACTACTAATAGAGCAAGAAAAAAACGCCAAATTTGGTGTTGCCAAATACCACGTACCAACCAAACAAACTGGAAGCGAAGTGAAGGATAACCTTCAAAGTTTATTGTAAGTCAATTTAAATCCACTGCAAAACACACTGTTAACAAAACCATGAACGCCTTCTCAGCCTAAGCATTTTCGTCACAAATGGACTTCATCAGATAAAAACAGCTGTTCTTAGTTAACCTTTTATATAAATTTAAAAACAAGGAACCAATCATGTTTGTTCTAATTTAAGCCTTCAAATCACATCAATTAATTATTAAAAATATACACCATTTAATAAATATCCTTCCTAAATAAATACATATGTTTAAATAAGCAATAAATAAATACTGCCCAATAAATTTATGAAATGTTATTAAAAACTTTTGTATGTTTAAAACCTCTTATAAAATGTATAAATATATAAATAAATTAATTAAAATAAAGTGAAATAAATGAAATGAGATTTCATCAATGCAAACCTATATGCTTTATGTAATGATGATTTTGTATAGACGATAGTGCCATCTACTGGTTACCTGGGTTATCACACCTTTCTTTTCATATTTTTTCAGCCCTTATTTTCAAAAGGGGCTGAATAGATATGTACTCATTTAAACCCGGTTTCCTATTTGCCTCTTAAGGCCACTTGCCACCACAGTTCCCTATAGGCTATTAGTTCTTCCAAGGGGCCCCCTCTGTTGTCACTTACTATTTGGTCCAAAACAAAAAATTGGAATTTGGACCCTACACAAACCTTGGAATGCCTAAAAATCGCATTTGTTTCCTTTTCCTTCTTGACATCATACATGTGTTCATATATTCTTCTTTTAAGTGACCTTTCCGTCTTTCCAACATAAAAAGACGGACATACCACACATGTAGCCAAATAAACGAGCCCCCTTGATTCACAGTTATAATATATGCCTTACTTTTTAGCCATCTTTTTCTCCCTTTCAAAAATACTTTTTCTTTGTTCAAAATGTGATCACATTGCCTACACCTACCACATTTAAAAGTTCCAGTTTTTACCCTACCTCCTGTTTCTTTATTCTTTTCGTTATCAGTATAGTTTTCTAGACATCCTTTTATACTAATGTTTTTTTTAATATAACTTTAGGCATATGGGTAGAAAACCCTTCCAAATCTGTAAAATTTTTAAATCTCTCCCATTCTCTGTGAAATATTGTCTTTACTTTCTTGTTTAGTAAATTGTATTCAAGAATAAGTGATTGTTGAAAATTTTCATCTTCCTTTTCTTCTATCACTTTCACATCATTATTCGACCCAAGTATGGGTCTGAATCTATCCCTTCTACCCTTTTCTACCTCTGTTCTTAAGTTTTGAATAAAATCACTGGGGTATGCTCTCTCAAGAAACATTTTTTGTAACAAATCACACTCTATTACAAATTTGTCATCTTTACTGGTCATTCTCGACCCTCTTACAAATTGCCCTTTCACTAGATTCTTTTTACAATACAACGGGTGGGCACTATCAAAGTGTAAAAAAGAGTTTACGTAGGTGGGTTTCCTATAAACACTTGTTTGGAAGGTTTTATTTTCTAAGGTTATTTCTACATCTAAATATGGGATGTTAGTCTTTGAGTAATTATATGTGAACTTTAAAAATTTTGAAGTTTCTTCCATATATTTGATAAATTCATCCAGTATATCTATACCCCCTATCCAAAATATAATGATATCGTCAAGAAATCTTTTGTATAGTGTCCAATATTTCTCATATTTTGATCCCAAAATATATTTCTTTTCCCAATTAGCTAAAACTAAGTTAGCAAAGGTAGGTGCACAGGCAGCACCCATTGCTACACCTTGCAACTGCCTAAAATATTCTCCATTGAATAAGAAAAAATTGTTTTTCAATACTAGGTCCATTAACCCTGTGCACACTACCTTTTCTTCATGGGTCAATCTACTGTCCGCAAATATTTCTTCTTCAAACATCATGATGCCATCTTCATATGGTATAGAACCAAACAAATCAATGATGTCTATAGTGACAAAAGTTAATTCTTCGTGATACAAATTGATGTTCAAGATACCCAAAAGGTCCCAAGAATCTTTCAAAATTGTTTCCTTTTCTATCCAAATGTGTTTGGTCTTAATATCTACATATTTAGCTAGAGAATTTGTTTTTGACCCACCCGCTTCGACAATGGGTCTCAGTGGTGGGTCCAAGCTATTTTTGTGATTTCGATACCAAATATAACTGGTATTTTGGGTTTAGTTTTTTTCAAAAAGGTTAAAGTCTTAATATTAATAAGCTCTTCATTCATCATATCTTCCAAAATACCATCAATTTTGTAATAAGCCATATTGATTTAATTTCTGGAGACCTCACTATATTTTGTTTCATTTCTTAATATTTCATTCATTTTGCCTTCATATACAATCACATCCATCACCACCACTCCACCCCCCTTATCGGGTTTCATGACCCTAATGTTTTTATTAGTTTTTAATTCTTCCAAAATTAAATGTTCCTGAGGGTGGAGATTATTGTGAATTTTGCTATTTCTCATATTTTTGTCTTTTCTTCTAATTTCTCTTTCCATGATGTTTTCAAAATTCTTTAGCTGGGTATGTATATAACTGGATTAAAAACAGATTTCTTCGTTAATAAATTTTTGTTTGTAACGTTCCTATTTCTTTTCACCTCAACATCCATACCTTCTTTATGAAACAACAACTGCAAATTCATCTTCCTAATAAAAAGTTTCATATCAATAAGAGTTTGTGTAGAATTACCTTTAACTAGTGGTATGAACTTAAAACCCTTTTCTAATAGTTTAAAATGCTGAACATTTAATACCAGATTACTAAAATTGTAAATAGTAAACCCTCCTAAAGTATGTTTATTCTCATTTTCCTCTATAATGTAATCCAGTGTGTCCTCTGTTGGGTGGGGGGTCCCTATTGTCTGTATTTCCCCCTCCCCCTTCCCCCCCCATTGTTGAAAATTTCCTTGCTGTCTTCTGTCCTGCCATTTCTCACTCTCTGGCCTTTCTAATGGGGGAAGTTCAACATCGTATTCGTTTTCCATCCATTCTCAGTTTTCCTCATAATTTCTATATTTTTCTAAGCTGACGGGTTACAGGTATCAGTATGACAACTACAAACAATACAACTATAATTACAAAAAGCCCTTAGAAAAATATAGAAATTATGAGGAAAATGGAGAATGGATGGAAAATGAAAACGATGTTGAATTTCCCCGATTAGAAAGGCCAGAGTGAGAAATGGCAGGACAGAAGACAGCAAGGAAATTTTCAACAACGGGGGGGGGGGGAATACAGACAATAGGGACCCCCCACCCAACAGAGGACACACTGGATTACATTATAGAGGAAAATGAGAATAAATATACTTTAGGAGGGTTTACTATTTGCAATTTTAGTAATCTGGTATTAAATGTTCAGCATTTTAAACTATTAGAAAAGGGTTTTAAGTTGATACCACTGGTTAAAGGTAATTCTACACAAACTCTTATCGATATGAAACTTTTTATTAGGAAGATGAATTTGCAGTTGTTGTTTCATAAAGAAGGTATGGATGTTGAGGTGAAAAGAAACAGGAACATTACAAACGAAAATTTATTAACGAAGAAATCTGTTTTTAATCCAGTTATACATACCCAGCTAAAGAATTTTGAAAACATCATGGAAAGAGAAATTAGAAGAAAACACAAAAATATGAGAAATAGCAAAATTCACAATAATCTCCACCCTCAGGAACATTTAATTTTGGAAGAATTAAAAACTAATAAAAACATTAGGGTCATGAAACCCGATAAGGGGGGTGGAGTGGTGGTGATGGATGTGATTGTATATGAAGGCAAAATGAATGAAATATTAAGAAATGAAACAAAATATAGTGAGGTCTCCAGAAATTAAATCAATATGGCTTATTACAAAATTGATGGTATTTTGGAAGATATGATGAATGAAGAGCTTATTAATATTAAGACTTTAACCTTTTTGAAAAAAACTAAACCCAAAATACCAGTTATATTTGGTATCCCGAAAATCCACAAAAATAGCTTGGACCCACCACTGAGACCCATTGTCGCAGTGGGTGGGTCAAAAACAAATTCTCTAGCTAAATATGTGGATATTAAGACCAAACACATTTGGATAGAAAAGCAAACAATTTTGAAAGATTCTTGGGACCTTTTGGGTATCTTGAACATCAATTTGTATCACGAAGAATTAACTTTTGTCACTATAGACATCATTGATTTGTTTGGTTCTATACCATATGAAAATGGCATCATGATCTTTAAAGAAGAAATATTTGCGGACAGTAGATTGACCCATGAAGAAAAGGTAGTGTGCACAGGGTTAATGGACCTAGTATTGAAAAACAATTTTTTCTTATTCAATGGAGAATATTTTAGGCAGTTGCAAGATGTAGCAATGGGTGCTGCCTGTGCACCTACCTTTGCTAACTTAGTTTTAGCTAACTGGGAAAAGAAATATATTTTGGGATCAAAATATGAGAAATATTGGACACTATACAAAAGATTTCTCGACAATATCATTATATTTTGGATAGGGGGTATAGATATACTGGATGAATTTATCAAATATATGGAAGAAACTTCAAAAAATTTTTAAAGTTCACATATAATTACTCAAAGACTAACATCCCATATTTAGATGTAGAAATAACCTTAGAAAACAAAACCTTCTAAACAAGTGTTTATAGGAAACCCACCTACATAAACTCTTTTTTACACTTTGATAGTGCCCACCCGTTGTATTGTAAAAAGAATCTAGTGAAAGGGCAATTTGTAAGAGGGTCGAGAATGACCAGTAAAGATGACAAATTTGTAATAGTGTGCGATTTGTTACAAAAAATGTTTCTTGAGAGAGCATACCCAAGTGATTTTATTCAAAACTTAAGAACAGAGGTAGAAAAGGGTAGAAGGGATAGATTCAGACCCATACTTGGGTCGAATAATGATGTGAAAGTGATAGAAGAAAAGGAAGATGAAAATTTTCAACAATCACTTATTCTTGAATACAATTTACTAAACAAGAAAGTAAAGACAATATTTCACAGAGAATGGGAGAGATTTAAAAATTTTACAGATTTGGAAGGGTTTTCTACCCATATGCCTAAAGTTATATTTAAAAACACCATTAGTATAAAAGGATGTCTAGAAAACTATACTGATTCCGAAAAGAATAAAGAAACAGGAGGTAGGGTAAAAACTGGAACTTTTAAATGTGGTAGGTGTAGGCAATGTGATCACATTTTGAACAAAGAAAAAGTATTTTTGAAAGGGAGAAAAAGATGGCTAAAAAGTAAGGCATATTATAACTGTGAATCAAGGGGGCTCGTTTATTTGGCTACGTGTGGTATGTCCGTCTTTTTATGTTGGAAAGACGGAAAGGTCACTTAAAAGAAGAATATATGAACACATGTATGATGTCAAGTAGGAAAAGGAAACAAATGCGATTTTTAGGCATTCCAAGGTTTGTGTAGGGTCCAAATTCCAATTTTTTGTTTTGGACCAAATAGTAAGTGACAACAGAGGGGGCCCCTTGGAAGAACTAATAGCCTATAGGGAACTGTGGTGGCAAGTGGCCTTAGAGGCAAATAGGAAACTGGGTTTAAATGAGTACATATCTATTCAGCCCCTTTTGAAAATAAGGGCTGAAAAAATATGAAAAGAAAGGTGTGATAACCCAGGTAACCAGTAGATGGCACTATCGTCTATACGAAATCATCATTACATAAAGCATATAGGTTTGCATTGATGAAATCTCATTTCATTTATTTCACTTTATTTTAATTTATTTATATATTTATACATTTTATAAGAGGTTTTAAACATACAAAAGTTTTTAATAACATTTCATAAATTTATTGGGAAGTATTTATTTATTGCTTATTTAAACATATGTATTTATTTAGGAAGGATATTTATTAAATGGTGTATATTTTTAATAATTAATTGATGTGATTTGAAGGCTTAAATTAGAACAAACATGATTGGTTCCTTGTTTTTAAATTTATATAAAAGGTTAACTAAGAACAGCTGTTTTTATCTGATGAAGTCCATTTGTGACGAAAACACTTAGGCTGAGAAGGCGTTCATGGTTTTGTTAACGGTGTGTTTTGCAGTGGATTTAAATTGACTTACAATAAACTTTGAAGGTTATCCTTCACTACTAATAGAGCACTACAAACAGAAAATACCTCAAATTGTAGCTTTTCTATACACGCAGAAAAAAAAAATAAAAAATTATATATATATATATATATATATATATATATATATATATATATATATATATATGAATATAATAAAAGTATGCAAGCAATATTTCATGGATTTGTAAAAATTTATCCAGCAAAACCCAAAGGAGTTTTGGAAGATCATAAATATTCCAGGGTAAAAGCAACGTTACAAAAGTCCTCATTACATATCTCCTTAGAACAAAATGAACTACATAGTCAACATTGTAAGCAATAAAGTTGTGTGAGGTACTCACCACAACAAATGAAAGAACAGTCTAGTTTTTCCAGCATCTATACGATCTTCTGTATCATTCCACTTTTAGTATATGTGCTGCCGAAGCAAGCATCAGCATCTATATGATCTATAGCCCACTTTCTTGGAAATTTGTCAAGTCTATTTTTCCCCTTTCCTAAGCAGTAACTGGATAAAGTGTGTGTGTGGGGGCTCTGTTTAAATAATGCACACAAGGATAATCAAGTCCTCTTATGCTTACAGTGCCAGTTTCAGACAATAAACCAAGCCCCACTTAATTTGCTCAAAGTGATAAAAACATCTCATGAACCACCTCACACATTAACCTCTTATCTGTCTTCTGTCCATTTTGTAGTGTCATATACAGCACTGAATCCCTCTGGGTAAATGCACCATACTCTTAACAACGTCAATGTCAACTTCCATACTACTTACTTTATGGGTATCAATTACTGATGCAAAGATTATGCCAACAGTTTTTATTTCAGCACTAATCCCTTTGTGTGTAACACACTTTACTACACAGGACTACCTTTCAGGTGATTCATGTAGACCTACTTTTGTTTTTCTAGAAGTGACCATCCCATAGTAGAGAATTATTATACCCGTGTTATTACACTGTATGCCAAAGACTGGGAAGCTTATTCTGTTCCATATTTATTTCTCTTGAAAGTAGGTGCACAGTCTACAAAACGTGCTGCCCGATTGACTGTTCATGCTGTATTCCATGTCCCTTTATGTACTGAACTCTGCTGTAAACTACCAAAGACATGCCTACACAATACAAAATATTTCAACAAATGCGTCATGAAAAGAAATTGGAAGAAACAAGATAACTGCTTAGCATACAGTAAATACAAACAAGTTTATTAAACATAATGCCTACAATTCTAATAAATGAACTAGAAGGTAAATGATAATTTTAGAATCAGAAAACACACCTTATATGAATATGATGAGCATATAATTACAGCAAAAAGAAAATAAAACTTTTGCACATGACCCTTAAAGGGGTTCTGTACCCTGCATTTGCCAATGAACTTTATTCTGCCATGAAACTAATACCTTGACAGGCAGGCTTACTCACCTGCCATCTAAGCTTGCCGGTTTGGTGGATTTGAAGAGCATCACTTTTAATGAAGGCCTAAGGAGAAAGTTTCCCTTCAAAAAGGCCTTAAACAACCTTAAGAAAACTATAGAGACCGACAGTGTTCAATAAGGAAATTGGAAACCACCACAAGTTAACAAACTGTGTAGTAGCTTGCTCTTGACCGAAATAGACCAGCCAAGAAAGGCAAAACAGAGTACAAGGGCTGAAAAGGGATCCAGACCTTAAAAGGCAATCCAAATACTAAATCTTCTCCATTTACTGCCATAAGTCTTTCTGGTAGAAATCATCAGAAAGGAAGCAAAAATCTTCACCATGCTAGCAGGCAGCTTGAGATTTTCAGCAATTACTGGAAGCAAAATAACTGTGCAAGTCAGTTTAAGGGACCTGAGACTGGGGTAGGGCTTGCCATACAGATGGGTAATTAGATTTGTACAGGATCCAGAAGCCATGGAGGATAGACTAGATGAGGCCACAGGAAGGGGAACCAAACCTGCCTGAGCCAGAAGGGGACTACAAGGATCAGAGATGCCTTGCACCAAGCTGATTTTTGCAAGAGTTGTACCCTGGGGCCAAGCATAGATCAAAGCGTCCTTTGGTAACCATCCCTCCTGAGGGATCGGAGCAAATAAGCTGTTGCACTTGGTGTTGTCCAGGGGTGCAAATAAGTTGCAGCAAGGCTGGTCATGCTGGCAAAAAAATCACTGATGCCACTGTCTGCTTAAGGCCCAAGAAGCACCTGATGATACTGCCACGCAGGACAGAGGGCAAACTTTAAAAGACACCACCCTAGGGGCAGAAGCAGACCTCAGAATCAGAGTTTTAGGGGAGTCTTTCTCAAACAAACCCTTTTAGTGTTCCTGAAGGGTTACTCAGCCTCTGCACTCATGGAGCATTAGTATATACTAACTCAACTTGTCCACTAGTACTGCTGGATTTGCTTAGGATATGCATTGCTATCAGAAACCGTTAGGAAGACATCATCCACTACCACACCCTCATGACTTCCCAACATAGAGGTAAGATCAGGTTCCACCTGGTTTGTTCAAATACCAGACTGCCACCATATTGTCAGTCTGGATGGATATTGCACCTTTGGGGAGAAGGTTGTGAAAAGCCTGCAATGTCAGGAAGATTGCTCCAACTGATGTGAAGATTGCCTTCCAACTGGGACCAGGTACCTTGGACTGTCCACCCTCAAAATGCCCCTCCCCCAAAAAAGAGAGGTATCCATAGTTACTGTGGACTTAAGCATGCAAAAAAACAAAGGGACATCTTATCACCACTACGATGGAGGTTAGCCACCCTAAAATGCATTTGTGGTAGACCTCAGAGTCTCATCAGATGCTGATTTTAATGTGTTCTTAGAAACCACTGGACAGTCTCTCCACTTTTTTACCCTCATGTAGAACCTGGCAAGTGGAACTAACAAAATGTCAGTCAAAAAATACCAGAAAAGTTTGAGGAAGCAGACAGAAAAGTGACTGAAGAGACAACATCCTGAAAGAAGGAACCTTGAGAAAGCTGTTGAGAAAAAGACAGGTCTAGAATGGACCTCTATGACCCCTCTTTCATGGGAGCCAAAAACATTCTAAAATGAAAACCTATAACCTACATTGACAAGTGACCTGTTCCCATCAGATCCCACAGAAAACCAAAGGAAAATGAGAGGGCTGGCAAACGGGAGGCTAAGGAAGGATGAAGAATGGAAGAAGAGACTTCCAAGCCATAAAATAACCACTCTGGATAATGAGTACCACCCAGGCATTTGTGATCATCTGTTTTCAAACAGGAAAAGAAGCGTCAACCTGAAGGACAGAGGAATCTGACCAAGGGAAAGGGGAGGCTGGATGTCAGGGAGGCAGTTTTGTCAGGAACATCAAAGCTACTGCTCCCTATAACTCTGAGGATGCTTGTCTGGGAA
>NC_056742.1:108936698-108987198 GCF_019279795.1 Protopterus annectens | reverse complement strand
AGTTATTGACGAGATGCAAGAGGGTCTGAATTGTTTGCAATTTGGAAAAGGATTGTTTAAACTAATGAAATATATGGGTATGTTTTTAAACATGAAGAAGGTACTTGTATATGCACTAGCACTTTAAAAATGTAATGTTGAATAGTCATGTGATGATGTAATAGTATATAATGTGAATGTATGGAGGAAGAAAGGTTAGTTCTGATGAAGTCTTAATTAGATGAAAGCGCTTAACCTTTATTTTATTTTGTGTATATTAATAAAAGAATCACGTTTGATTTTCGAACAGTGGAGTGCTGGTGCTTTGTGAATCATTTTGGAGCAGATATTGTGGTTTGATTTCGTAGATACTCTTAGTGGCTCTCGACAAAGGGGGTATGATTTGGTTCCTCCTTGCTTATGTACCAGACTATGGACATGTTGTCTGACTGAATTACAATCGTTCCTAGAGGAAGACAGTCCTGAAGTGCTTGCAATGTCAGAAGCACTGTTCTCATCTCTAGAACATCTTTGTGCAACTGAGCCTCATGTTCTTGCCATGTGCCTTGGACTGTTCAACCCAGATAATGCCCCCCCATCAGGGAAGTGTCTGTGGTCACCGTAGCAACAGGTTGTTGTGGAACTAAGGATCTTCAGATGGTCACATGATCGGACGGAAGCCACCATCGGATCTCTCTCTTGCATAAATTCATTACCGTTATCTGGTGGGACATGGGAAGTTCTTGGAGACCATTGAGCAAACAGAAGCCACTGAAGGGTTCTTATGTGCATCCTGGCTAGGGGGACAAGAGCTATGGTTCCAAGAAGTATTAGGACTACTTTTGCTTTTACTTTTCTCCTGGGAAGAATGTCGACTATTTGCTTGTCTGAGGATAGAGAGACTGTCTGGTAGAAGGGGAGCCACCATAGAAAGTGTCTAGATTTGCACCAATAAATATAATACGTTGACAAGGCAGATGGTTGAAAATTCACTGTTATGCCTGAGCACAAAGTTCCAGTGTAGTGTCCCAGGCCTGTAGAACTAGATGATTGGGTGGTGGCAGTTAGGAGCCAGTCATCCAGGTATGCAAACACTTGGAATCCCAGGTGTCGCAGGTGAGCCTTTACTACTGCCATGCATTTGGTGCACACTCTGGGAGCTGTAGTGAGACATAAGGGCAGAGCTAGAAACTGATCATGAGTGGCTCCCCGCTAGAAGTGTAAATGATTCTTTGGATGCTCTGTCCATTTTTATGTGGTAGTACGCATCTTGGAGGTCTATTGAGCACATCCAATCATCTTTCCCTGAAAAGGGAAGAATAGATTGCAGTGTCACCATTCGGAACTTGGACTTACAGATTCATTCAACTTGCAGAGATCCAAAATGGGTCTCCAGTCCCCTGTTCGTTTTGGTACTAAAAAGAATCTTGAGTAAGTTCCGAATCCTATTTGGTCTGCGGGGACTTCTTGGATGACCCTCTTGATTAGCAACTCCTGGGTGGAACATCCGGGATTTTTCTGGCCTGTGGAATGGGCTGGCAAAATGGAATGGAATATCCTCTGGATATTATACTTTGTACCCACTTGTCTCTTGTGATATTTCACCAGGCTTCTGAGTACAAAGTTAATCTTTCCCCGACTGCCTCCTGGGAAGAGCAGTCGGGCCCCCTTTCAGGAGTGCTGGTGGGGTCGGCTGCGAAAGGAATCTTGGTCACCCTGGTTTTGTGGACCCCCTCCCCCACTACGTGGGTGACTTCTACCATTATTGCCTCCCCCCTCTGCCCCTGGGGAAGGGCTTACCTAGTTCATCTTGAAAAACTGGGATCTTTTGAACCACATCTTTCCACTCTTCTGGCCCTTACGATAAGGTCTTGAAGGTACGGAAAAACATACTCCAATGGCAGAGAGTTTTCCCTTCCTGCTCACATCTGGTGAATGTGCCCTTGACTTTTAATCCAAAAAGACAGGAACCATCAAAAGGGGCATTGGAAAAGGTAGACTTGAAGGGCTCCGCAAAGTTGCGCAACTCCATCTGCAGTATAGGACATCAGCCTCATGAAGTAATTGACTATGGAATTCAAGGTGGATAGCTGAGCCATCCCTTTTTCTGAGACCCCCCCCCCCCCCGAGCAGCTAATGAACCTTATAGGAGTATCTCCCAACTCCTTCAGAAGAACTCTTTGAAGTCTTGTTAAGTGTCTGAGGTAGTTCAGCAATCTGAGGGTGAAAGTTGCTTAAGAGAAAACATGCTTTCCGTATCTGTCCATCATTCGAGATTCCTTATTCTGCAGATGGACGTCTCAGAGTTCCTTTTTGGTGGCTGCCGCCACCACCATAGCATCTATGGGTACACCTTTTGAGAGAAATTCCTTATCCAAAGGAGCTGACAAGAACTTATTTAGCCTCCCAGGGACTGGCTCCATAGTGTCTGGTGACTCCCATGCCTTTCCACTAACCAAATCCATAAGCTCATCGAAAGGTGGAGAAACCCAGGTGGCTGAAGTTTGAGATCAGAGGCGTCAGCTACATTGATTCCTAATCAGAAGGGTTGATGGGTTTCCAGCAGACTCTCTGTTTTAGGATCTCTAGGATATCGGATTAAGATACATCTTCAAAGAGCGACTGTGGGGACCCTTCTGCTTAGAGGTCAGTGTAAGAAGTGATGGACTCATCAGGGGAGTCTACATGTTTCCTCTTGCATGTCCTCTTCCAAAGTGGCTCCTCGGATGGATAGTCTGGGGAGGTCTGGAAGAGTGGGGCTCGCCCGATGGGGCTTCCTGAGGCCCAGAATATCTGCTGCCCTGTGGATAGGATGGTGCCGAAGCAGACACCGGTGCCAGAGGGGGAAGAATGCCATTATCCCTGGGTAGAGCTGCAGCAGGGGACAGCACACTCCTTCTCACCTCGAAGGCTGAGCCCCCTGGCTCCGAGGACACCCCCAGTTCCAAGGAAGTAGAGGAAATCCCTGGCACCAAGGAGATCGGCTCAGAGGCAGATGTAGGAGCAGAACTCACCTGCGCCAAGGGGCAGACTACGAACTGAAGAGACGCTGGTCAGAGACTCCATCCCTGAGCCAACCGGACAACTACGGCTCCTAGACACTTCGGATGGCACCAAAAGTGTCGGAGCAGGCAGAGGTTCTGAAGAATCCCAAAGGGGTCTCGGAACCAAAGGGTCTACCACAGGGGGTATTTGGCATTCTGGCTCCAAAGATCCAGCTTGGCTTGGAGGAGGAATAGTGGATGTAGTCATCTTGGGTGGCTCAGAGACCGATGGGGTCTAAGCAGAGAATAATTTTGCCAGCACCGGTGACTTCAAAAGCCTGCACACCATCCTGTCCACGTTGTCATCAGATAAGCTCCTAAAGGATCTGGATGAAAAAGAGTGGGGGTTCTCAAAGTCTGAGAAACCAGTTCTAATTCACGGACCGGCTCCGACAAGTAGTCTCTATCTGTTCTGAAGTCTTTAAAACCGAAGAGCTAGATTTGTCTGCGCCGATTGTCTCCCTCAGTTTTGAAGGTGGTGGAGTTGAGATCAGTCAACTTGGGCATTTTCTTTGGAGGCTCTGGATGAACCGAGGAAGAAGGTCTCTTGAACTTGTCACTAGATGTAGGAGAAGATTGTAAAGCCTCATCAAAAGAAGGCTTTATTAATCCTTGGAAAATCAGTTTGTTTTTCCTCTCATGTAACACTCAAGAGCTGAAGGAGTGACAAAAACTACAGGATTCCTGCAAGTGATTAGCACCTAAGCAGTACACATACACACCGTGCCCATCAGTAATGGACATTTTTTGGAAGCATTGTTGGCATTTCTTGAACCCAAAGACTTTGGGTTCTTTACCTCTAGACTCTTTAGACATGCTGAAAACAGCAGAAAACTGCAATAAACTTCTACCAGATAAACTAAGCTAAACACACACAGCAAAAAACAGTACAGGGAAGTAAAGCTCTACCCTCCAAGTTAAATGGGAGCTAGGCCCTTTAACTTAAACGGACCTAGCCGAGCTGGCGGGAAACAGACAACACAAACCCTCTAATAAAAAACGTGTTACCTTTAACTCTCCAACTTAAATGAGTTAACGTTAAATGCACAATTAGCACAAGACTAACAGGGATAGGACAGGCCTAAGGGAAAAAAACGACGGCCAATAAGCAACACACAAACAGGCGACAAACGAATTATGCCAAAACCCTACAAAAGGGAAAACTACCTAAACTAAGAACTACAATAACTCTAATAAGAAGTTGTCAAAAAACGGCTATTAGATATATAATCAAAAGACACTTGGCCACAGCCAAGAAGAGAGCATCCGAACTAGTCAAGTGGCAAACGAGATCTGAGGATTACTCCAATGCATTGTGGGACAGGTGTTCAGCCACGAGCCAAGTCAGAGACTTCGAGCGAGTGTATTGTCACTCGGCTCTGAATTCATCCATTAAGAAAGGTGAGAGGGATAACATAACATCAAATATTAAACTTTATTTGCTATTAAAATTTTAATATCAGTGTAAAAAAGTATATTCACTAATGCTTTCTTGTTGCTTCCTCCATACTGTCTGCTGTTTTCAGTTCTATTTATTGGGGAAAAAATAACACTATAAGGAACAAAGGAAGAAACTCCAATGGCTTTAATAATGAAGCGCTTTTGAACTAAATTGTCTTCATCAGAATAAATAAAAACTGTAAATGAAACATTTAAATACTGTCCTTAAAAAAACACTCCCATCAAATCACAAAACTCAGTTACTCAATTAAGCTCTTAAAGCAATACTATAAAATATTAAGCACTACAAAAAAAAAAATCAAACTGAATAAACTTTATTTACATTTGTCATACTGTTCAATCCTGGTGTACAATACGCATAGAACTTTATCTGCCATTTTAACTCTCTGTACTTGTCACCATTGAAATCTGTGGTGACATGATCAATCACACAGAAATAAGACTTGCACTCATCTGCATGTTTGGCTAATGCATTTTCTGTATTTTTTGTCTTTACTGCTTACTGATGTTCGTAAATTCTCTTGAGTTCCCGGTTAGTTTTTCCAACATAAAATGCCTCATAGGGGGAGCATCTAGCCAAGTAAACCACATGCCTGGAACCACATGTAAAATAGCCTGGCACTGAATACGTTCTATCACTCCTGTTGTCTACAAAGTAAGGAACTACCAAAACAAACCAGCACACAGACCACTGTTGACATTTGTAAATGCCCCTTTTTTGTGTTAGTGTATGTTTTCTGTTTCTCCAAGTGTGACTTAACATTACCAGCCTTTTTATTAACAAAATGGGGTTTGTCCCCAACTACAGTTTCAATTTCTCCCCTAACTCCCAGTATTCTTCAACTGTTTTGCACTCTTTTTTTATGGCATCACTGTCCAACAAGAAAAACAGAGGCATGAAGAAGGACCACTCTCAATTAGTATTATGGAGTGCCTTATTAGCTTGTACTGCTACAGTTCCCTGGCTCTTTTTTTTTTTTTTTTTTTTTTTTTTAAATAAATGTCACCTGGATATTGCCTGTGTGTAAATCTATCATGTAACATCATTATGAAATTATATGAAAACTCTTGACTGTGGTCAACCGCTTTAACCTCCCATGCTGCCCCACAATACGAATATAATTTCATATATGTCACGTGCATGCTGGAGTATTACAAAATTGTGCTGCTTGACACATTTTTATAACCGCTGACGGAATTTAATCAGTTGCTGTTGTCTTTTTTTCTATACCTATAAATCTAAAAAAAAAATTATTGAAATTGTTATAGTTGTCTGAACAATGTAAAAAGTCAGTACCATCATTCATTGCTCTTAAAATGATTCTAAATCCACTCTCTCCCCTTTCCATATAATAAAACATCTATGAAACAAAAACAGGAGTACACTTTGTTGTGGCTACTTAATTTTGGGAAAAATGAATATCTCAATATGCCACACCTAAACTGGCATAACTGGGAGCCATAAGAGCCCCCATTTCCACAACTTGTTTTGATGGTAGTACAAACCCTCACATGAGAAGAAATTGTTGAATAGTCAGTACATTCAGTTAAGAAGTTAGTTTCTACTAGTTACACTTGGTTAACAGGGATGCAGCCCACTCTAGTCCAACTTCATGTGGAATGGATGTATATACAAAGACTGCACATCAACTGTTAGCAATAAACTCTGCTTTTCAACCTCTATCTTATTTTCTCAAAAAATTCAAAAGAATCTTTGATGAAAGAAGAAACATTTTGAACTTGCTTAGGGAGCACCCCTATCTACAACTGTGAAAACTGCTTCTAACTTGGAGGCTGAAGCAGATACTACTGGTCTACATGGTGGGCTGACCTTGTTTCTTTATATTTTTGGTACACCAAAACGTTTCCCTATCGTAGGTTTCAGTGTATGAATAAAGGATTACATATCACTCCCTCTATAAAACTGCCATATAGCCAATAATCCAAGTGTCTATATGCCTTAGCAATATCAGTTATGTGAACCTCTGCATAAATGTACCTTCAAAATACACCGTATGCTTTTGATAAAATCATTTTTGTTTACCACCACCATTACATCTCCTTTGTCCTCTTTCATAATTCTAATATCGTTGTTACAACCAAGTTCTTTTAAACTTTTCTCTAATGCAGTTAAATTAAGAAATCTTATCGCTTTTATTTGGATAAAGCTGCCCTAATTTCTTTTTCACAAATCTCTTCAAAAGCTATAGTGGGGTGAAGTGGTGGGTTAAATGTGCTAAGAATAACAGAATCTCCTCTCTTTGTTGTGACGCTGCCCTTAAAAAAAAAAAATTTAAGTTCAAACTCCTTGTATAACCCTTTAAATAAATCATGGTTTGCACAAAGTTGGACCTAGCTGCAGGAATAAAGGAGAAACCTTCCTGCAACACTTTGGTTTCTCCTTCAGTTAAAATTTTGTCAAGCAAATTAAATACTCTAATGCGTAGGTATTACTTCTGAATTGTACATTATTTTTTTCTTTTTCGTTTGCTGGAAAAGCAGGCAAGGGTACTTCTCAGATGGTTTGCATACTGCTTCTGCCCATGTTTGAAGTGGTGAAACTACGCTTGTCATGGGGACTGGTTGCACTCGAGTTGCAGTTTGTTGCCAAGTTTGATTGTTCATCCAGACAGTTAAGAAAGTTGGAATCCAAGAAAAAGGCAGTGACAAAGTTTCCCCGTGCCTTTTTTTCAAAGCTATTACCAACATGTGCATCTTCCCCTTGCACTGACCGACTGTTCTTGGTTGAAATTCTGTCGTGAGGTGGGGTTACCATTCATCGAAACATTTAAGGTTGTCTCCTTTCGTGACCGATATTCTTTTGTCTCTCTCTCTGTATTTGTTTTTTTCTTTTTAGTTCCAAATCCAATATTTCTAATTTTTCATCTATTTTGTTTAACCTCTCATGGATTTCTCTGGGAGATGCCACTAAATTAAGTTTGTCCATGAGTTCATGAACACAGTTGTCTAGTTTGACATTTTCATCAATGTAATACTGCCTTAAAAAAAAGAGAGAAAGGCTAAGCCTGCTGTTTCACATATATTTTCACTTTTGCAGGAAATTGGCATTGTACCAACCACTTGGTCTATTAGCCACCTTAAGCCCCTTAGGGACACCACTTTAATGTAGTAGTTGAAAAAAAGCAATGTCCCATTGTATTCTTTTCATTTTTAACAAGGATGCTTCACAGTGTTTTCTGATTTGAGGCTTCTCATGTCCAGATTAAGGCGGTTTTGTGAATTGTCTCTGGAGATGGTGAATCAACCTGTTATCCAGGGTCATTGCAATTACAAAAATTAAAAAAAAATGCCAATAGCTGAGTAAGTTCACACCAAGCAAGTTCCAGCTCCATTGGTATTCCCAGGCCAAATCAGCTGACAGCCACAGCCTATTTGCAGGTATTCAATTATATAAACAATTAAAAGAAAGTGTAATGAAAACATGTTTTTTCAACAAAATTTGATGCACGGCACGATCATCATATGAAAATGACATGCAAAGGTTTAAGCAATGAGGCTGGATGCCAGCATGAATAAACAAGTGGGGATGAAAATGAAAGAGTAGTGAAAAGAGATACCTCCGAAGATGTGCTTCCCGAGCCGGCGGAAAACAGTACTCAAGCCGCTGAATCACTTACAAATGCCTTCTACCAGCACCTGCAGGACTGCATGGATAAGGCAATCCCAAGCAAAACAAAGACTCTTTGTACCAAAGGCAAGCGTCCAGTCTGGTGGACCCCAGCCATAAACAAACTCTACAACAAAAGGAGGAAGCTACTACAAGATAGAGCAAAATCCTTAAAAGGTAAGACACCCTTGATCACTATAAGTAAAAAACTAAGAGCTCTCATAAAATCATCCAAAGCAAATTTCGAGAGAAAAATAGCTAAAGACTCAAAAGACAATCATAAGGCCTTCTTTAGCTATGTTAGAAACCTGGGAGGAAACTCCCAGATATGCTCAGAACTAGTTCAAAATGATGTGAAGATTACTGATCCTACAGACATTGCCAACATACTGGCTGACAGGTTCAGTGCAAACTTCTCCCCTCCCCAAAGGAGAGATATCTATACCAAGCGATTGCAGCCCCCAAACATCTCCAGCGCCCAAGTGAGAACTGCTCTCTCCAAAGCAAAAAACACAGCATCCATGGGACCTGATGGTGTCCCCGGCTGTGTGCTCCATGAACTCAATGAGGAATTAAACCCACAGCTAGGACAGCTGTTTAATCAAAGTCTTACCTCTGGATACGTGCCAGGAGTGGCGCACTGCAACTGTGGTACCACTTCACAAAGGCGGTGTTCCACCGACCCTGGAAATTACCGGCCCATTAGCTTGACAAGCCTTATCTGCAAAGCCATGGAGAGGATCATAATGGACCTCATAAATAAAGACATAGGGAATTTGCAGACTTTGGATCCAACCCAGTTTGGCTTTGTCAAAGGCAGATCATGCCTTTTAAACTTGGTTGACTTTTTCGAAACAGTCACCAAAGCCATTGATGAGGGAAAGGCAGTCCATACAGCCTACCTCGATCTGGCTAAGGCCTTCGATACAATACCCCACTCGGGTATCATTGAAAAACTCATCAGCTTAAATGTCAACCCATACATCACAAGATGGGTTGCAAACTGGCTGAGTGACAGAACCCACAGGGTCAGAGTTGCTGGCGCCATGTCAGACTCAAAGCCTGTCACAAGTGGTGTCCCACAGGGCTCAGTCCTGGGCCCACTCTTGTTTGGCATCTACTTTTCCAGTACAAGCAAACACAGGAGGGTTATGGCTGACAAAGTTTGCAGATGACTGCAAACTGGCGCCATAGTAGAAAACACATCTGACACAGATATCCTTCAGAAGGGTCTCACAGAAGCGGATAACTGGTGCCAGAGCCACGACCTAAAGTTAAATGCCAAAAATGCATAGTCATACCCTTCGGAAAAACAAGGTTACCCCTAGCTACCAAATAGGTGGCAATCCACTGAGCACAGAAGAAGTTATCAGGGACCTGGGGACCCAGGTTGATAGTAGTCTGTCATTCGACACCCATGTAGCTAAAGTAGTTAGGAAGACCTTCTACATTGCCCACCTTATCATGAAGGGATTCTCATCTAGATCAAGGGAGGTCATAGTCTCCCTTTACTCATCACTCATCAGACCAATGATTGAGTACAATGCCCCATTCGAATGTATCTGACCCGACACTTGCAGCAGCTGGAGAGGCCACAAAGTTCCTCACCAAAAGGATAAAGGGTCTCAAAAATCTGTCCTATGCTGCCCGACTGAAAGAACTCCAGCTCTATTCAGTCGCTTACAGCTTGCTCAGAGGTGACCTTTGCCTAACATACAAGGCCATGTCAAACCCAGATTTGATGAATATGCTTCACCTCAAAAATCTAGATCCATCAGAGCCACAAGGCGGGAGACTTAAACCTTGACACGGCTATTAATAGGACGTGCTGGAGGGATAGATTCATCACCCAAAGACTCCCTATGCTGTGGAACAAAATCCCGGTACATGTGAGGCAGAGCACCTCGCTGGCCTTGTTCAAGAGAAATCTTGACCAATGGATGGGAGATCGCAGATATACCCCAGGGATTACCTCAGTGTCACTGCTCGACAGAGGCACAGCAAAATAATGGGTATAGTTCCCCATACTAAAGGGGTGGCGTAAGCCACAAAATGATGGGCTAGGCTTGTAAATGCCCTCGGGCAGATAGCCTAGTATGAACCTATGAACCTATGAACCTATTAACACACAGTCTTACTACAAAAAGTAAAGCTGCTTTCGGTAGCAGTAAAACTGAAGTGACCTTATTCAGACTTCACGGCACGTTAATTCGATTCCGGTTTCGTTAACAGTACTTATAAGGGTAACATTTCATTTTCTTCTAAAACATATAATCCTGGACTTTTATACACCATATGTATAATAATTATGGCAGAGCAATTGAAAGTTAGGCTAACTGGCTACTAGCAACGTGAAGTGGAATGTACTAACACCATAAAGACAATTGAAAAATTGGAAGCAAACTGTGAAGGTGATTTTTGACTTTCTGTATCAGTCAATCATTCAGCAGGACACATCAAAATTCCTAGACTTAGTTGTACCTCCTGGATCACATGATACCAAAGCTCAAGCCAAGGCAACAAAATCCAAGAAATAGACTAATGTAGCGCTTATTGTTGTAAAAAAATACTACATTTTTGTTTTTTGTGGTATAAACTGTCTGAGCTCTACAGTGAACTGAAATGGGACACTTTTGTTGGTAAATTACATAAAGTCTATCATTCATTCTGAAACGCTTTTACTTATTCTGAAATGGTTGCAGATTTCTTTCTGGGATGCCATTAGTCTTTTTGAATTTGAGGCCATGCCTCTTCTATTTGAATCTATCAAACCAATACAACATTTTGGGGATATTTTGAAGTGTGTTCTGGTGGGAAACTTTTTTTCCTTTGTGTGCGTGAGTGTGAACACAGTTATTACTTTCTAAACATGTTCCAACAACTTATTGCTGGATAAACTCTGTGTTTAGGCTACACTTCAGAATTGTAAAGCCTTCCTTTTTCCAAAGCTTATGCTACAATTCATAGCAAAGAGCATAAGACTTAGTGTTATCCTCTGTAATAATTTCTCTTACTCACATAGTACCCCTATGCGACAGCTTAGACAAAACATGCGGGGCATACTACCACTACCACCACTACTACTACCTCTCACTACTCTAGCCTACACCACATCCATACACACTAACATACCATTAAACAATACCTTCCACATGACGCACACTTTCACACACACACAAATATTGTAATTTGCTCCATACTATTTAATGATAACTCATTATTTTATATATACAAAACACACCACACTACACTAACCCTCAATAGACAAACATTATCTAGAGTAAATACAGACCTAGTACATGCTATAAAACTCAAACTATCCCTTAAAAAATGGCTACTAATCTCAAGAGACATGCACCCCAACCCAGGTCTATGAAACAACATTCTCTCACAGAAACAGAAATCAGACCTACTTATTATTGACCTAAACTCAAGAAGTATATCCAGCAAACTACATTACCTACACGCATTCATAGCCCACTACTCCCCAGATATACTAACCATTACGGAGACATGGCTAAAACCCACCACCCAAAATGAAGAAATTCTCCCCCCAGGTTACAACATCCCAAGACTAGACAGAGATGCCAAAAAGGGAGGCAGAGTTGCAATTTTTTTAAAAACACAACCTCCAACCTCTGCAAACCCCACTTCCCAAATTTCAGAATGCCGAAACATTAGGCTCCGTTTTATCCCTAAAAAAAAGAGAGAGAATCAACATCCTCTGCAGTTACATCCCTCCAGGAAACAACTCTCCTATAATAGAAGAGATACTACAATGGGCTACAGTCAACCTGCCCAAGAAACTATCCCGTTAGGTGACCTAAACCTAGACGGACTAGCCTGCAACTTGAACAATCCCTCAAACCATATTAACTTATTTGGATTCTCACAATTAATCCAAGAACCCACCAGAGTTGACAAAAAAATCCAAAAAACATTCGATCCTCAATTGGACTTTAATTTCTCCAAGGAAAATTATCATCATGTGGGCTGCCTACCTGATGCACTGAGTGACCACTGCCCCACATTGCTCCTTCGTAAACAGGTAAACATACCCAAACCAATATTGTACAAGGAAAAGTACAGTTGTGTACACTTACATAAATGGAGATGTTAGGAGTGTATTCACTGTTGCAGTCATCAAATTTGGGTTATCTGCCTGCAGGTAGCCCTCAGCTGGTCTGAATACCAGAGTCTTCGTATTTCTGCGTGGGATGCTGCCACTTCTTCCTTGATGTCAGGTTGTCAGGGGTATAAAACATCAGCCGACGCCATTATATCAGTTTTTCTTGCCCCAGATGTCAGGTGCCACCACAATAGGAAGCAATTAAATGGAATGGTAAAACCCCCATCAAAAAGCAAATACACAAGAAAAAATAAATATATCAACAAGAAGGAGAGGTAGAGCCAAGAGAAGTCAGGGGGGGGGGGTTGGAGGGAGGGTAACCAGGGCTACAACAGTGAATACACTCGAACATCTACATTTACGGTAAGTGTACACAACTGTACTATGTTCTTCGTGTTTCACTGTTGCAGTCATCATATTTGGGTTGATTCCCAAAGCTAAGGAAGGGAGGAGGAAGTTCAAGAGCATTAGGGCCAGCTATTAATCCTTGCAAGACTGCAGTGGCAAATCCAGCTCTGGATTTAGAAAAGGTAGGCAAGTGGTAATGCTTGGTGAAGGTATGTACAGAGCTCCAGGTAGCAGCTTCTAGGATGTTCCTAGTAGGGACCGCTCTGAAAAATGCCGCAGAGGTAGATGCAGCCCTGGTGGAATGTGATCTTATCTCCTGTGGGGTAGGTTTTTCCATGGCGCTTGTAGCAGAAATGAATGCAATGGGCTATCCATTTGGAAATGGTTTGCTTTGAAATGGTCTTCCCCTCTGCCACTGCAGCAAAGGCAACTAGCAGCGGTTCAGATTTTCTGATAGGCTTAGTCCTAACCAAATAGAATCCAAGTTGTCTGTGCACGTCCAGAGTGCAGTATTCGTTCCCCTTTGTTTTGTGGATTGGGGAAAAAAGTAGGAAAATGAATGCACTGATTGAGGGCCACAGAAGACACCACCTTGGGCATAAAGGAAGGATTAGTTCTGAGGGAAACCCTGTCCGCATGGAAGATAATGAAGGGTTCCACTGCCATGAGGGCCTGTAATTCAGACACTCTTCTTGCTGAAGTGATGGCTAGGAGGGCTGTTTTCCAAGAAAGGAATTCCAATTCTGCTGTAGCAGCTGATTCAAGGGGGGGGGGGTGAGCTTTTCCAATACAATGTTAAGGTTCCAGGCTGGAGTGGGAGCTCTCCTGGGGGGGGGGGTCTTAAATTTTTGGCCCCTCTAAGGAATTGCTTTAGCAAGGGGTGAGAAAAGAGGGATGGCTCAGTATCATAATGTGCTGAAATGGCAGAGGCATGAATTTTAATTGACGAGAAGGATAGGCCCTTGTGGAGCATTTCTGTTAAGTACTGTAGAATACGAGGTAAGCTGGGCACCGTTGTGCCCATCCCTTGAGTCTGGCTCAAGGACCAGTATCTTTTCCACTTTTCAGCATAGGATTTTCTAGTACTAGGCCTCCTTGCCTCCAGAATGACATCCAGTACCTGCTTACTGAGGGATGCTAGGAGAAAGCTCAAGGAATTAGCCAGGCTGCAAGGTTCAGGGTTTGAAGCTGAGGATGCAGAATCTGGTCCGCCTGCTGGGACAGCAGGGAAGGGGTCTGAGGCAGATGCCAAGGTTGTAGCAGTGTCACACTACGCAAGAGGGGGTACCAGTGTTGGCGTGGCCAGTCTGGTGCAATCAGTATTGTCCTTGGCTTGTCCTGTTTGATATTTAGTAGAACCTTAGAGAGGAGAGGCAGAGGAGGAAAGGCATAAACTGAGAGGCTTTCCCAGGTAAAGGACAGAGTATCCACTTTCCAAGCTTGACTGTGGGGAGTTCAATTGGTAGTTCTGAGGGGAGGCAAACAGGTCTACCTCGGAGTCCCCCACTTGTTCAAGAGGTTGAATATTTTAGGTTCTAGTTTCCATTCGTGTGGGTCCATGAGATTTCTGCTTAAGTCGTCTGCCAGTGAATTTAGCTTGCCTGGCAGGAATTGTGTTTGTAGGTGTACTTGGTAGCTCAAGACTGTGCCCCACAGAGCCATGGCTAGTCTGCAGTGAGGGTACGAGTGACTTCCCCCCTCCGCTTGTTTATGTACCACATAACTGTGGTGTTGTCTGCCTTTACCAATAGCTGTCCTGGAAGAATACAGTCTTTGAAGGCTGTCAGAGCATTCTGTATGGCTAACATTTCTTTTTGATTGATATGGTGGTGCTGTGGTAGCGTTGTCACCTCACAATAAGACGCTGTCCGGTTCGACTCTCAGCAAGAGAGTCTTCTGCTTGGAGACATGCGTGAATGGGCTTTCCTTCGTTGAAGGTTGTGCGTCAGGGCTGACAACTCGGTACGTAAAAATCAACTGCCAATCATTAGCGGACCGGGGTTATGCTGTGGCGACCCCTAAACGGGAAAAGCCGAAAGACACAACAACAACAACAACATGCAGGTGCATCTATCTCGGGTTCTATTTGCCCTGAATGCACTGCCCTGTCATGTGAGCCTCCAATGCATAGTCTGATGCGTCAGTTGTTAGAGTTTGGGCGGCAGAGGGTAGAGTGAATGGGAGTCCTTTGTTATGGTAGCAGGCCTCTGCCCACCAGAGGAACTGCCTCTTTATACAAGGAATGGTAGAAATCATTGTTTATAGGTCCTGAGAATGTTGACACCATAGGCTTTTTAGATACCATTGGAGTTTCCTCATATGCAGTCTTGCATATGGAATTAGTAGAATGAGAGACCATGAACCTCAGAGCTTGCAGTATTTTCCTTGCCGATAGCTGGGGTTTTTTGGCCAATAGTTTGCAATAGGTTTGAAGTAGGTTGCCAAATAAACTTGTTTCTCCAGAGTGAGGAATGCCATCTGGGAAGTTTATTTCAAGCTTTCTCCCAGGAATACAATCTGTTGGCGGGGTACTAGGTGAGGTTTCTTTTCGTTGATGGTGTACCCCAGTGAGGTTAGAAGTTTCTTTATGAATGCCAGGTGCTGTAATAGCAAGTCCTGGCTTTCTGCCTGAATCAGACAATTGTCCAAGTATGGGTAAATCTGAACATTTCTCTGCCTGCAAAATGCAATGGCTGGAGCTAGACACTTTGTGAACACCCTGGGCACAGTAGATAAGCCAAAGGGAAGAGCAGAGAACTGAAAGTGCATGGAGCCCACCCTGAAACGTAGGTACTGTCTGCAGGATCCTCTTACTGGGATGTGCAGGTAAGCTTCCTTTAAGTCTAGGGTTGCCAGTCAGGCATCCTTTGCTAGCATAGGAAGAAGCTGTTGAAGAGTTAGCATTTTGAATTTTGGAACCGCCAGAAAGGTGTTGAAAATAGAGAGGTCCAGGATAGGACGCCAGGAGTTGTCTTTTCTGGGTACCAGAAAAAGTCTTGAATAAAAACCTTGTCCCCTTTGCTCTGCTGGGACAGGTTGAATAGCCCTGATACTGAGAAGGGAGATAACCTGCTGTAGGGCCTCTGCCCATTGATTTGGGGGGTAGGTCTGGCCAACCATTTGGGGTTTGTAGTGTGTGGAAGTGGAATCTGTATCCTTGGGAAACTATGTTCAAAACCCATTTGTCCTGGGTAATGAGTTCCCAGTTTTTTGCATGCAGGGCGAACTTTCCTCCTAAGGGAGCAGGTAGTAGAGCAGGGCTTGGAAGGTTTAAGGACAAGTCATTGTGCCATTTTTCCATAGGGAGGTGGCTTACTACTCCCTGCTTTGGGAGTGGGAGCCCCCCACTGCTTTGATAGCCTAGGTGGCCTGCTGTTCCTGGGTTTGAACTGAGAAGGCCTGGAAGGGACTGGAAAGGACCAGTTCTTTGAAAGCCAATGCCTACTGAATCTGGGAGGCTGTACTTGTAGGAAATCTTTAACAGTTTGCACAGATTTAGCTTTTTCCTCCATCCTTTTGAGGACTTCTGCTTTGCTGCCAAAAAGGCGGTCTTGGTTTAAGGGAGCATCCAGTAATTTAGCTTTAACATGATCTGGCAAGTATGTTCCTTAAGCCAAGCATGCCTTCTAAGTACAGACCCAGTGACAGCAGCCCTGCAAGATGCTTCTAAAGCATCAAAACCAATTGCAAAGTATGTTTACCAACTTACTCTGCAGAATGCATTAAATTCTTTGCATTCAGCACAGTCGGGAATCAACAACATTTTCTGTCTAAATAGTCCCATAATATGCTGCTGATACTTTAACATATGAAACTGGCAATTTAAAGCTCTAATGGCCAAAGTAGCAGAAGTGTATACATTCTTACCCCATCTGTCCAAGGCTCTAGAATCTATCAGAATGGGTAGGATTTTTAGCAGCAGTAGCCTTAATGCCTTTTGGTCCTTGGGAAATGGTCTCTGGATCCGCAGAAGGATGCTTGAAAAGGAACATGCGAGAGTCAGGTACTCTGTAGTACCTGTCAGGTTTTCTGGGAGCTGGTGTCTGGGGTAAGGCTAGATTCCAAGAAAGCATCATCTACAATGTCCAGAACAGGAGGGATAGCTGAAGGCCTGTGTTGTGGTAGGAGTAAGAATTCCCTAATTCTCTTTTTGGACTCAGAATGATCCGGCTTTCCCAGTGGATATGCTCCCTATGAGTGTGCAAGGTTTCACCGAAAGAAAACTCTTCTAGAGGGGAAGCACAGGGAAAGGAATCCTCTGAATCACAATCCTCATAAGTAGATGAGGGCAAATCCTGGTAATCAGAAGGAGCAGAAATATCAGATTCCTGATCAGAAGAATCAGAAAGAAAATAAGTTTTAGGTCTCTTAGAGGGGGAAGGCTGGCTTCCCCTAATTAAGGTAATAAGGTCTTCAGCCACTCTAAGCATTTGGTTTTTAGGCATATGGGCCTGAGCCTGCAGTTTGGTCATCTGTTTTCTAGGTGTAGTGCGAGTTTTTGGCCTGGATGAAAACGACGGTGGTTTAATATGAATGTCTACAGGCCTGAATACACCCTCAGAAGTCAATGTCTGCACAGCGGCTCAGGACCCATCCAAGGTAGAGACATCCGCAGGTTCCGTAGTCTAAGAAAAGTACAGTTTTGTACCTACCATAAATGTAGATGTCCGATAGGTATGCATCTGCAGTCATAACATATGGGTTGTCCTGCCTCAGGCAGCCCTTTATCGGCAGTTCCAAAGTCTGGGCCTGGCCCGGGCTGATGTCGCACTTTCCCCGTCAGAGCTTCTGGGGTATAAAGGCATCAGCCGACGCCATTTTCCTCAGTGTTTCTTGCCCCAGATGCCAGGTGCCCTCTAGGAAGGCTAAATTTGGATAAAAGTTGAAAATTCCAAACAGTAGAAAACAATATATATATATATATATATATATATATATATATATATATATATATATATATATACACACAGATATACATACAAACAAATACATCATAATAGATTCCCCCAGCTAGCTGAAAGAGGGGTAAGCACCCTAGGAATACCACAGAGGGGAAGGAGGGTGGGTAATCCTGACTGCAGATGCATACCTATCGGACATCTACATTTATGGTAGGTACAAAACTGCACTATGTCCTTCAAGGATGCATCTGCAGTCATAACATATGGGTAGAATACCATAGCCAAACTGGGGGAGGAGGTACTAAGATAAGGATGGTGTAGTTAAGATCCCCTGTAAAACTGCAGTTGCAAAACCTGCTCGGGATCTGGAGTATAAAGGTAGATTGTAATGCTTGGCAAATGTATGCACGGAGCTCCAAGTAGCAGCTTCTAAAATGTCCTTGGTAGCCACCCCTCGTAGGAAAGCTGTAGTGGTGGCTGTGGCTCTTGTGGAGTGAGGCCTGATATTTTCAGGAGTTGTCTTTCCACGAAAAGAGTAGCAGAAACGAATGCAATTTCCTATCCATTTAGAAATTGTCTGTTTGGAAATTGCTTTTCCTTGCACTCCAGTTGCATATGCTACCAGAAGTTGGTCAGTTTTTCTGCTGGTTTTAGTTCTGTCCAGATAGTAGCGTAGTTGTCTGTGTACATCCAAGGTGTGCAGTAGTTTTCCCCTCCTGTTCTGTGGGTTAGGGAAGAGCGTAGGCAAATGAATAGCTTGGTTCAAGGATACCCTGGATACCACCTTTGGCATGAAAGTAGGATTGGTTCTCAGAGACACTCTATCCTGGTGAAAAATAAGGAAAGGCTGCACTGCCATTAGTGCCTGTAACTCGGATACTCTTCTTGCTGAAGTGATTGCTAGAAGGAAAGCAGTTTTCCAAGATAAGAACTGTAAGTCTGCTGATGCTGCTGGTTCTAAAGGGGGTAGTGTTAATTTTTCCAGCACAAAATTGAGATCCCATGCAGGCAGAGGGGGTTTCCTTGGAGGTTTTACATTTTTGATCCCTCTTAAAAATTGTCTGAGGAGAGGGTGAGAGAAGATAGGAGGATCCATGTTGTATTCTGCTGAAATTGCTGAAGCATGAATCTTAATGGATGAATAGGACAGGCCATTGTGGAACAGTTCTGCTAAGTATTCTAGGATGTGTGCTAGGTTTGCCAGTGTGACATTTGTACCCTTTGATGCACTCCAAATGAGGAATCTCTTCCATTTAGCTGAGTATGTCTTTCTTGTGGAGGGTCTGCGAGCCTCCAGGATAATGTCCTTGACCCTCTGAGATAAGACAGTTTGGTTTTGTTTTAGGCAATTTTCCAGGCAGTCAGCTGCAGTGTTTTCAAGTTTGGATGCAGGGTCTTGAAGTTGTTCTGTGTTAGAAGTAGAGAACCATAGGGGTAGAGACCATGAGTTCGTCCGAGACATGCTTCTCAGTAGCGGATACCAGTGCTGCCTTGGCCAGTCTGGAGCCATCAGTATCACCTTTGGCTGTTCCTCTCTGATCTTCAGTTGAACTCTGTACATCAATGGGAGTGGTGGAAAAGCATACACTGTTAGGGCATTCCAGTTGAAAGAGAGGGAGTCCACCTTCCAGGCTTGTGGGTGGTATACTCTTCAGCAGAATTTCCTCAGTTGGTGGTTGAGTGGGGAGGCGAACAGGTCTATCTCTGGCATTCCCCATTTGTTTGTTATGATTTTGAAGATGTCTGGATGCAGCATCCATTCGTGAGCATCCGTGGTAGTTCTGCTTAAGCTGTCTGCTAGTGAATTCCCTTTTCCTGGTACGAATTTGGCCTGCAGTTGGATGTTGAGATTCAGGGCTAGGTTCCACAGATCCATTGCCATCCGGCATAGAGGGTAGGAATGCATGCCATCCGGCATAGAGGGTAGGAATGCGTGCCTCCCTGTTTGTTTATGTACCACATGACTGTGGTATTGTCTGTCCTTATCAGATGTCCTTGCTGGAGGAATGATTTGAATGCCTCGATTGCATGCTTCACTGCCAGCATCTCCTTTAGGTTTATGTGCAAATTCAGCTTGTCTTGAGACCATAGGCCTTGGATGCACTTGTCTTCCATGTGTGCTCCCCATCCTAGGTCTGAGGCATCCGTGTTATGGTCTGCCTTGGTTGTGGTTTGTTGAAAGGCAACCCTCTGTTGGACTGGCAGGCCTGAGCCCACCACAGGAATTCCTTTTTCAGGCATGGAATGATTGGAATCATGGTTTCTAGACTGTGCCTGTGTTGAGACCATACATTCCTTAGGTACCATTGTAATTTCCTCATATGCAGCCTGGCATGTGGGATCAAGATTATGCAAGATGCCATATAACCCAGGGCCTGCAGGACTTTCCTTGCAGTGAGCTGAGTTTATCTTGTCAAAGCCATGAAGTAGACTGGGAGTTGCTTTTGTTTTTCTTCTGTGAGAAAAGCCATCTGAGTTATTGTGTCCAGATCCGCACCCAAAAATGTTATCCTTTGGGATGGCACTAGTCTTGACTTCTGGATGTTGACTGTGTATCCCAAGGCCTGTAACAGGTGTATGACATAGGCCAAATCCTTTATTAGTCTTGTCTTGTTCTCCGCTTGTATTAGGCAGTCGTCCAGGTATGGGTAGATTTGAATTCCCTGAAGCCTGCAATGTGCAATTACTGATGCCAGGCATTTCGTGAATACTCTGGGTGCAGTAGATAAGCCAAAGGGCAATGCTGAGAATTGATAATGCTCTGATCCTGCAAGAAATCTGAGGTGTCTTCTGCAATCTGGCCGTATAGGGATGTGCAGGTATGCCTCCTTGAGATCTAGAGTCACCAGCCAAGACTCCTTGCCCAACATGGGAAAAAGTTGCTGTAGGGTCAGCATTTTGAATTTTGGCACAATGAGATATGTGTTTAGTGCGGACAAGTTGAGAATAGGCCTCCATTGGGTTTCTTTTCTTGGTACAAGGAATAGTCTGGAGTAAAATCCTTGGCCTTGTTCCATAGATGGTACCCTTTCTATTGCTTTCATCTGAAGTAAATTGTTGATTTGTCTTAAAGCCTCTGGCGTCTGGTTTGGTGGAAGGTTTGGCATTCCGCTCCTTCTTGGTAAAGTGTGGAAATGAAACCTGTATCCTTTGTCTATTGTTTGCAATGTCCATTTGTCTTTTGTAATGCAATGCCAGTTTTTTGAGAATAAAGCCAACTTTCCGCCCAAGGGTGCTTCCAGTTGTTCCCTTGTAGGCGGAATGAGAGTCAAGTCATTGTGTCTGTCCTGTGGAAGTGGTTGTAGTTGCAGCTGTGGCAGTACTCCTCTGGTTGGCAGGTTGCCACTGACGACCCATGTAGGCACCCTTTGATTGACCTCTGCCTCTTGGGCGTCTATTCCTGCCCCTCTGTGCTTTGGAGGTGTCTGGAAAGGACCAATTCTTTGAAGGCCAGTTTCTGCTGAACCTCAGAGGTTGGACCTGCAGAAAATCCTTAACTGTTTGCACAGATTTTGCTTTTTCTTCCACTTTCTTTAGAATTTCCTGTGCAGGGGAGCCAAATAAACTTCGTTTCTCCATTGGAGCATCTAGGAGTTTAGCCTTGACATGGTCCGGCAAGGATTGTTCTTTTAGCCAGGCATGTCTTCGAATTACTGCCCCAGTCATAGCTGATGTAAATGAAGCTTCCAGTGCATCATAGTCACATTTTAAGAAATGATTACTGACCTGCTGAGAATTGTGTACCAAATCCTGAAGGGCCTTACGGTCTAAAGGTTCAGGAGAAGAAAGCTTTTTATTCAGCTGATCTAACAAATATTCCTGGTACTGTATCATATGGAATTGACAGTTTAAAGCCCTGGCAGAAAGCGTAGCAGATGTATAAACCCTTTTTCCCCATCTCTCTAATGCTCTTGACTCCCTTTCAGAGGGTAGTGGGTTTTTGGCAGTGGCAGCTGCAACACCTTTTGGGCCCTGAGAAATAGTTTCTGGGTCTGCAGCATGGGCTTTATACAAGTGGAAGTGGGAAACCGGGACCCTGTAGTATCTGTCAGGTTTGGCAGGGGCCGGGTGAAGTGAATCAGGGGCAGAACTGACATCATTATATGCATCATCAACTACAGTTAGCACAGGTGGTATGGCTAAAGGCCTATGCTGTGGCAAGTGTAAGAAAGTCCTTAGTCTTTTTCTAGAATCAGAGAAATCCTGACCCTGCCATTGAAAGTGTTCCCTCATAGAGTGTAAAGTCTCCCCAAAGGAAAATTCCTCTGGAGGGGAAGCAGAAGGAATAGAGTCTTCTGCATCTGAATCCTCATAAGGTGAGTATGGCCCTTCCTGATGGTCTGACAAATCAGATCCATCCGAGGAGTAATCAGAGGAGAGAGGTTCAGGGGGTTCAGTCCTAGGCCTTTTGTCAGGAGGAGGATGGGAGGCCCTGTCTGGGTGAGGTTGGGAACCCCTAATCAGAGATATAAGGTCCTCAGCAAGACTGAAAATCTGGGAACTTGAGGAAGGTCTCTGAGAAGTAGATTTTGCAGGTAAAGCTTTTGACATTTTAGCTGCTTTAGCCCTGGAGAAAGCCTTAATAGACCTAGAAGCAGGGGGCCTAGCTGCCCCACGTGCAGGTGTAGAAATGTCCAAAGGAATGGTGTCTGACAATTCTTGTGCGCTTGCTTCTTCGGTAGGGATTTCTGTAGCCGACTCAGCCGGGGTCTCTCTGGCCTCGGTTGTCGGAGGTATGATTTCGGTAGAAGGTAGAACCGAGGCCTCGGTTTCAGCGAAACCGAGACACTTCATGATGAGCCTAACCGTAGTTTCAGCCGAAACCGTGGGCCGCGAGTGTCGGTCCTTTTCCTTGAGTTTTTTGGCTAAATGTGTAGTCGGAGTCTCCGATGGCATTTTATATGCAAAAGCAGATCCAAAAAACTCTTCTGCAAACTCAGACCGACGTCTAAGAGTCCGTCGGTTGAAGGAGGCACAGGCTAAACAAGCTGATACGTCGTGGTCTGGGCCTAAGCAAGGAAGGCAGTAGGAATGGAAATCCTTATGAGGTATTTGTTTCCCACAAGTTAAACAATTATTTACTTTGTCTGACATCGGCTGAGGCAAGAAAGAGTCCCCAGCGGGTGCCAGCTTTAGAAGTCTTCGGTAGCTGAATCTCTGGATCTGACCGACCGGCACTTGCGAACAACTTCTGCTTCGGGCACCGCGCGGCAAGAAAGACTGGGGAAAATGGCGTCGGCTGATGCCTTTATACCCCAGAAGCTCTGACGTCGGGGAAAGTGTGACATCAGCCGAGGCCAGACCCAGACTTTGGAATCCGGCCGACCGAAGGGCTGCCTGAGGCAGGACAACCCATATGTTATGACTGCAGATGCATCCTTGAAGGACATCATCTCGTGGCATACCGGACTCTGAATGGGTCTCAGTAGAAGTTTGCAAATCAGAAGTAAAGGGTATCAGGGGCTGTGAAAGCACCTCACTGAGTATCGGCGGACTGGCGACTAGCTTAACGGAAGCATCGTCGGCAGTTTTGGACCTATGCGGTCTGTCTGTCTTTATCCTTACTTTTTTTTTGGAAGATCAATAGTCGGATGGCTAGACGAAGCCATTTCGGAGTACACAGAATGAGTATGAAAGTAATTAGCTGCAAAAATAACCAGACAACGAATAGTTCTCGCATTGAACAAGGCACAAAACCGACTAGGGATGTCATGGTCTGGGCCTAAACAGGGGATGCAGTAAGAATGAAAATCTCTAGGAGATGTTTGCTTTCCACAGGCAAGACAATTGTTAACTTTTACTGATATCAGTTAGAGCAAGAAAAAGGATCCCCAATGGGGTACTTAGCTTTTTTGAAGACTTTGGGTCTGAAACTCGAAAATGAAAATTTCAAGAGTCGGCCGACCGGCACTTGCATACTACTTCTGCTTCGGGCACCACATGGCAAGAAAGACTGATTTAATGGTGTCGGCTGCATGTTTTATACCCCTGACAACCTGACGTCAAGGAAGAAGTGACAGCATCTGATGCAGAAATCCGAAGACTCTGGTATTCAGGCCGGCTGAGGGTTACCTGCAGGCAGATAACCCAAATGTGATGACTGCAACAGTGAAACACAAAGAACATCTAGGGATAAACACAAAGTAAATCCCCAAATTCTTAACAGCATGTTACAACAATGTAACTGGCACTCACTACAAACTCTAGCATTAGACCAGGCAGTGGAGCTTTTCAATAGTACTTTTATGAATGTTCTAAATACAGTAGCTCCCATTAGAAAACTTAGAACTAAAGTTAACTATGCCCCATGGCTGAATAGGACCACAAAAGCCTTACTAAAAGCCAGAGACAATACCTGGAAGGTCTGGAAAAAGAACAACACTAGCCAAAATAGACAAAAATATCAACAACTTCAGAATCAGGCCAAAAAACAAACAAAAATCGATAAACAAAGCTACTTCCTAGGTATCCAAAACAAACATTCCAAAAACACAAAGTTCTGGCAAGCTACCAATTCCCTTCTAAACCCAGCAAACTACCACCCCAGCTCCCAACACCAACACTAATAATGACAGCTTCTCAATTTAACCATCACTTCACAGAATTTATTCTGTCATTATCTAACCAGCTACCTAACAATAACTCTGTTAGAAAAATACGTATTAATGTGTGTATTGGCAATATGCTTAGTGCTTTTAGAGCTTGAAAAGGGTCAATACATTTATTCTATTTCATACTGCTTAAATCTGTACAAACTGCAGTTGCTTTCTGACCTTGTATTGTTAGCTAAAATCTTGCTTGTGCCTTGGAAATTTACTGAGAAGCAGGTGATTTCTGCTTGCGTTAAGAAAATAATGAATAGAACAATACTACTTGTATGAAACTTAGACAAGAAGTTCCGCTCTGCCATGAGAAAATACACAGCTGTAGAAGTTACAGATAATTAGTACAAAGCCTGCTTGAAAATATGAACTGCAATCTGCATTTGCTTGTATCTGTATTAGAAGAGTACCTTGAAAAGTAGCACTGTACAATAGATGCTTGTAAACGGATTAATGGTCACCAAGGCCAGGTTGTTTTTCTGAAAAGTTTCTCACAAATCTAGTCATGTCAGCAGAAAATCTGAAGTAACATCTGCTGTAGAACAATACTGAAAGTTGTGTTTGATTACGTCAGCTTAGAAGGCCATGTCTTGTAAAATAGTATAAGAATGAACATACTTCCTGTTAGTAGTTAGACAAATACTTGTATTTGCATGTTTTTTGTCTCCTTGCTGCAAGTAAATTAAAGTGCCTTAACTGAACCTTACGTGTATTGGTCTTTGAAGTTTTTTCCTTTGACAGACTGGTCCTTCGGACCGGAAACCTTCACTTCACCTTGGATCAGACAGACCAGGTGGCTTGAAACCGTACGGGGAAGAAACCACATCGGTTCTTCTTATTTGAAAAGTCCTCCGACTGAATTGTCGTACAAAAGAAGCCAGCCACTTTCTGATCTGCGACTGAAGGAAAGGGTTTACTCGAACTGGGTGATCAATCACGAAGGCTCAGGTAAGGTGAATCTATCTTCTTTTTCTGTTTTAGATCAGGGACTAGATTTGTATTTGTTCTGTTAAGACTTTATTTATAAGTCAGGGACACAAAGATCACTGTCTTGTCATAGATCAGGGAAACAGAGCAGGTAGACAGTCATTCTGAAGAGACTATAAAAACATCCGTGGTACCACATTAAAAATAAGGAGTTACGTAACGATTAAAAGGGTATAACAAAAATGGGTAATAATTGTACAAAAAATGTCCCAAAATCCACCGTTAACCGAAGACGCAAAATACATGCAGTCATAGCGTGCTGATAATATTAAATACTACTCAAAATGGGTTAATAAGTATGAATTTGATGGTAAATTAGAAAAATCCTCACTTGTCAAACAGCTTAAAACCGATTCTAGAGGTCGGGTAAAAAGGCAACGTCAATTAGGAATTCCTCAGGCACACAGGTGGATTGAGGAAGTAAACCAAAGGGAACAAAAGAGTAATAATTCAAAAGCAATGTTCTTAGATAAGGAGGACAATAACTTAGTAATAGCATCAGCCCCTCTGCCTCCTTTATCAGAATATGAGGCAAGTGAACAAGTTAGTCCACCCCCGTGATATCCTGCTGTCACTAAGTAGAGACACTACAAAAGCGAAACAGTTTGTTAAAGATCCCGTCGAGACCAGGTCTCGAACACGGGCAGGAAACTCAAAAGGGGACATTGAGTTGTATCAAATGGGTAGAAATTCACGATTTATGAGTGAAGAAGAAATATGCTCACTTATAGAAGTGCCTAATCCTCAGGCAGGGCAAGAAGGTCAGGACCCAACTATTCTAGTGTATAGACCCTGGACTCTGGAAGACATTCGGAAAGCCACTAAGGGAAATCCCCATCCAAAAGTTAATTTGAGAAAGTTCTTAGAAGATCTGCAAGGAATGAGGCTGAGTTATAATTTAAATGAAGAAGATGTAGAAAAAGTAGTCAGACATTGTGGAACCAGATTGGCACATTAGTGGCGACTGGAATCCCCGTGATATTGTGCTCAGGCCCCTCCCACATAGCAGCGCAACAGAGTGAAAGGTCTTACAGACCAAATCTCTGAAAAATGGAAGCCTAGGGCAGACTGGACTTGCATTAATCAATGCATCCAACAGGAAGGTGAAACTGTTGACCGGTATTATGCCAGACTATTAGAATGTTTTAATAACCATTGTGGAATGCAGGTTCCTGAAGATCAGACACACAATTCCCCATACGAGCAGCAGTTAAAGAATGCATTTCTGAAAGGCAGTATTGCACCTATAAGCAGCTTTATTATAAAACACATGGTAGATCATCGTACAAGCAGGTTACAGTCATTGCTTGAGTATGCTAGACATGCCGAAAGGCATTTTAATAGCAAAAAGAAAGCCCAAGTATTTTCTGTAGAAGATGGAGCAGAAGTATATGTAGTACAGTCTGGGAAAAAGGGCAAGAGAAATGCCCAGGGAAACAAACAATCTGATCAACGATCAGAGGACTTTGAAAGGTGAAAGAAAAGGGGTGAAAGTTTTAAATGCGGTAAGAAAGGACAGTTGGCAAGGGATTGCAAGAAAAACAAGAAGGCAACCACGGAGGATAAGGAGGGTGAAGACTGACTATGATAGTCAGGAATCACTAGAAGGGGATAGCGGAGAAAGGACAAATGAGTATGTGATAGAGGGAGTAGAGAATGTGAGAGAAGAAACAGAGGAAGTGCAAGAAGTCACGGATAGTGAAGAAAATGAAATATTGGATTTGGCTTTATTGAGCTTAGAGCTCTATTTAGCAGACACGAAACCAGAAGTTACACTCCTGGTAGAAGGGAGGGAAGTCAGATTCTTGTGCGACTCAGGGGCATCACGGACCCTGGTACATCCCTCCAAACCGCCAGAGAATTCAGAGTCACCTGATTACATATTAGTGAAAGCAGCTAATGGACAGCTGTATCGGGAGCCCCTCTCCCATAAAATTGTGATAATTGATCCTGTTTCAGGACTGACCCAGAAAAGCAAAACTGTTGTATCTGCAAAATGCCCAGTAAACCTCTTGGGCAGAGACCTTATGCAGCTATTTGGTATAGCGGTAGTTCCGACTATGCAGGGTATGGAAGCACAGCAACAAACTGATACCTTTGCAGTGCAATCGGAGGGTGAAATGTTTTATTGGTAAAGCCAGGACTTGGTTACGACTGGTCCAGGGGCGGTGACCGAAGAGTTGATGAACGTAGCCATCAACAAGTTCCCCTCCCTTGACATTGATAAACAGCATTTGTTGCACTGTACTCTGTATTATTGTAATACACTAGGACCAGATAAGAAATAGGAGCAAGAATGGTTTAAAAATCATGCAAACAGATTGGTATTACATAATCTGTACTGGGACACAGAATGGAACAGTGTAGCCAGCTGTTCATTGCCCCAGGAGTTCTTTGCACTCTATAAATCTAATAGATTACCACATGTTAGCTTAACTAAGGACAAGAATGTAAAATGGGTAGACTTAGGAGAAAAAGTCACGAGATGGGAAAAACAGAGTTAGAACTGTCAGAACAGGGAATACAAATACAGAAATTGAATTGGATAACTCATACCCACCCAGCTGTACACTTGCAGTCTAGCAAGGACAGCTGATTGGCACTCCCTATTGAAGGAGGAAGAGAATGCCTTACAGAATATACCAGAAAATCTCTGGTCGACAGGAAAATCAGATGTAGGACTTATTCGTACAGCAGGACCAGTTACTATTACGCCAAAGTCCGCATTTAGACCACAAAAAAGACAGTATCCCTTAAGAAAAGATGCAGAGGTAGGAATCAAACCTATTATAGCAGCTTTACTTAAGGAAGGGGTGCTGGTGGAATCTCCTGATTCACCATGTAACACACCCTTATTTCCGGTAAGAAAGTGAATGGAGAATGGCGTATGGTCAAAGATTCACAAGCTGTAAATGACGCAGTAATACCAAGGGCACCTACGGTGCCAGACCCACACACCCTGTTGAATGATTTAAAACCTCAACAGAAATATTTTTCTGTGGTAGATATCAGCAATGCGTTCTTTTCGATACCAATACATCCTGACAGCCAGCATTGGTTTGCATTCACATTTCAGGGGAAAAGGTATACATATACGCGACTACCACAGGGGTATTGTGAAAGTCCAACAATATTCTCACAAGAAATGGCAAGCAACTTGGCGGGGTTTACCCCACCAAGAGGTAGCCAGATTTTGCTTTATGTTGACGATTTCCCGCTGGCTTCCCCTACCCAGCAAGATTGTAAAGAGGACACCATAGCACTATTACAATTTTTAGCCACTGAAGGACAAAGTAAACAAAAATAAACTGCAGCTTTGGAAAAAACAAGTTAAATACCTAGGATATGTAATATCTCCAAGGAAGGTAGGACATTAGATGAGGACAGAAAAAGAGAGATTTTGCAAGCACCAAAACCCACTACCAAGAAGGAAATGATGTCCTTCCTGGGTACGACTAATTTTTGTCGGAGTTGGATTCCAAACTATGCTTTGGAATCTGCACCGTTGACTAACCTGATTTATAAAAAGCCTATGGCAGCACAATATTTATTACAATGGACACCAGAAGCAGAATCTGCTTTCTGCAAACTAAAACAGTTAATAGCGTCCTCATTAGTTTTGGGATTACCAAACTATCATAAACGTTTTTCCAAACTGTAGATTGTAAGCAAGGTTATATGACATCAGTGTTAACACAGCAGCATGGGGACAAGCAACGCCCTATTGCTTATTCTTCATCACAACTGGACCCAGTGGCACGGTCTTTACCTCACTGTGTACAAGCAGTAGTTACAGCTGCAATGGCAGTACAGGCTTCGGCCTCAGTAGGGTTGTTCCACCCTCTCACATTGTAAGTGCCTCATGCAGTCGCGATTATTTTACTACAAGAAAAGGTAGCATATCTTTCCCCTGCTAGGCATCTTTCCTGTATGACTATATTGTTGAGCCAACCTCATACGACAATTGAATGATGTACGACTTTGAACCCTTCTACCTTGCTCCCAACCCCTGCAGATGGCACACCACACAGCTGCCTGCAGGTGATTGAGCAAAAGACACTACCTAGAAAAGATCTCACAGATGTTCCCTTGGATGATGCCGAGGTGACATACTACGTGGACGGCTCATGCAAAAGGGGACCTGCAGGACAGAACCTAGTAGGATATGCAGTAGTTTCTGACACAGACATTACAGAAGTGAAATCTTTACCACATAGTTTATCTGCACAGGCAGCAGAATTGATTGCCTTGACACGGGCATGTATCTTAGCAAAGGGTAAATGTGTGAACATTTTTACTGACAGCCAGTATGCTTTTTCTACTGTACATGTTTTTGCGCAACAGTGGAAAAATCGAGGAATGATAACATCGACTGGCAAACCAATCAATCATGCACAGTTTATTTTAGATCTTTTAGAATCTATTCAGTTACCTCAGAAAGTAGCTATTTGTAAATGCACAGATCATACCAAGCAACAGGACAGGATTTCAAAAGGTAATGCGAGAGCTAACACAGCTGCAAAGTACGCAGCTTCAGAAGTATTTATTTTGAATGAGGAACAACAACCCCCTGAGATTTTAGACTTAGAAATGTTAAAGACAATGCAAACACTTACTATGCAAACTGAAAAACAAAGATGGGTAAAACGAGGAGCAATTCTCGAAAAGGGGCTGTACATCTCTAAAGAAGGGAAACTGATATTGCCATCTAATTTGTTTAGACATGCAGCTTTGTTGAGCCATGGGCAGTGCCATGTCTCAACAGGGGGGATGGTAAAGCTGGTGAACCAAGTGTTCACGACGTATGGATTTACAAATTAATCTAAAAAATTTTGTTAGTTATGCCACATCTGTAATAAACATCATGCACAAGGGGCGTTAAAGCCCAAGCAAGGGAGTTTCCCTACACCACCGTATCAGTTTCACACTATTTGTATTGATTTCATAGAGTTGAATAAATGTAAAAGTAAGAAGTATTGTCTTGTCATTGTAGATCTGTTTTCCAGATGGGTGGAAGCCTTTCCGACTAAAAATCCAGATGCTATGACTGCGGCCAAAGTTCTTGTTAAAGAAATCATCCCTAGATTCGGCATTCCGGAAAGGATCTACAGTGACAACGGCACACACTTCGTAAATCAGACCATACAGCAGTTAAGTAAACATTTTTGTATTTCCCTAAAAAAATCATTGTGCGTATCACCCTCAATCAGCAGGGTTAGTAGAAAGGCATAATGGGATTTTAAAAAGTAAGCTAAGAAAATTAATGACAGAAACGCAGAGAAATTGGATGTACTGTCTGCCCCCGGCACTGTTGAGCATGAGAACTGTTCCGAATGCAAAAGGATGGACTCCTTTTGAAAAGCTCTTTGGAAGGGCTTAATATATACCTCAGTGGAAATCTCTCATGCCCGCAGACCAGGAAACTGACAGTACATTAGCAGAGTATATGCGTAATTTGTTAAATTCTAAACATTTGTTGCAGTTAAATTCTGTTTCAGATAAAGAATGAACCAGACTGTCAGAAGTGGCAGTGCCCCCTGGAGTGTGGATCTGGCTGAATGTAGTCAAGAAGAATTTGGCGTCTCCGAAATGGCAAGGTCCATATCAAGTGCTCGTCAACACCCACTGCAGTCAATGCGGAGCGTGCTTCCTGGATCCACCTGACACACTGTAAATTAGTTAAAAACTTTGAACTGGACAAAAATCTTGTTACATGCCAAGAGCAAAAATGATAAGAGTCCAGAAGAAACAGGAATGCAGAACAACCCTTTCCGCAGAAGTACTGCATAATCATCCTGTTAACTGTATTTGTGACAATAATCTTTTTGCTGTGGCCTTTTCTCTTCCCAGTCACACAGACTGAACTGAATAAACGTGAAGCGTTACTCATAAACTGGCATCCAAACTTTAACACTTACCAGGCAATTAAATATGTGTACGCTGAGACTTTCAATGTTTTGAATTGCTGGATTTGCACAGCCTTGCTGACAGCATACGGGGGGTTATTAATGACTACAGTCCCCCTAGGGGTCAATGAGACCTGGGAGAACTTGATTTATGATACCTCAACCATTACAGCACAAGATAAAATAGCATTGCACTTGTCTGTTCTACAAAAGGGAACTGTGTGTTTTTATAAAAATGATACTGTTCAGGTGGGTTGGAGCAATTGCAGTGTGACTGTTCCTTATAGATGTTACACTAAAGGTAAAGTAGATCTTTACTGTAATACAAACTAGGATTCATTTCTTGGATTGATGCACAAACCACGAAGTAAAACAATTCTGTTCTTTATAAACAGCTGTCTATAATTGATAGAAAAATGTTTCATGCAGGGTGAGTGTATATTCATAGCAAGGTTACTACTAAAGTAGAGGAGTGTTATTTTGTGTGTGGTAGAAAGGCATACAAATGGTTACCTGAGAATTGGTCCGGCAGTTGTTTTTTGGGTTACCTGGTTCCGACCATACAACACACTGCAGTTTTGCCTCATGGGAAAATTCAAAATGTCCAAGAAGTCGTCAAGAAACCTGTAAATCCAGTGGGACAAATCGATGCGCGTTGGAAAGACCCATCACTCTCTAGGCAAAGGACCGACACACATGGACTTGAGTGATGGCGTTATATCATGGGCAGGCATATTACCAGCACATGGAGCAGTGAAATCGATCTGGGAGCTGAGAAAACTGTCAAAACTTCTCGAAGTAATGAGCAACGCAACTTTTTCTGCTCTCGAATTGGTGACTGATGAACTGAATGCTATGAGAACTGTAGTGCTTCAAAACCGCATGGCTCTCAACTTCACCTTAGCGGCGAGAGGTGTTACGTGCACTTTAATCCAAGAAGAATGCTGTTTGTATATTCCTGACCATAAACACGAGATAGACAATCATCTTGAGGTAATTCAGCAAGTGTCAGCCAAGACCAAACCAGGCCCAAACCCACTGACTGACTTTTTCCAGAAATGGTTTGGGGGGTGGGGTACCATCCTAATGAAAATCCTGATTGCCATTTGTGTAGGTATGCTCCTACTGGGAGTATTTGTTTGTTGTGGTATCCCCTGCATGAAAAGACTGATTAAAGACCTTATAGACATGTCAGTTTGTGAAACCTTATATCAAAGTACTGTACAAAGCCTGCTTGAAAATATGAACTGCAATCAGCATTTGCTTGCATCTGTATTAGAAGAGTACCTTGAAAAGTAGCACTGTACAATAGACGCTTGTAAATGGATTAATGGTCACCAAGTCCAGGTTGTTTTTCTGAAAAGTTTCTCATAAATCTAGTCATGTCAGCAGAAAATCTGAAGTAACATCTGCTGTAGAACAATACTGAAAGTTGTGTTTGATTACGTCAGCTTAGAAGGCCATGTCTTGTAAAAGAGTACAAGAATGAACATACTTCCTGTTAGTAGTTGGACAAATCCTTGTATTGGCATGTTTTTGTCTCCTTGCTGCAAGTAAATTAAAGTGCCTTAACTGAACCTTATGTGTATTGGTCTTTGAAGTTTTTTCCTTTGACAAACTCTACATTCACCCCCACTACAGATCACAATAATATAATTTCCTTTACTCTCTCAACTGTATCAACCTCCACAGTTTTTTTTTTTTTTTTTTTTTTTTTTTTTTTTAAAAACTACTCTCAAAACTACAACCTACCACTCTTGCAGCAGATGGTTTACCGGCTTCTTCTTCTTTCGGCTTTTCCCAGCTAGGGGTCGCCACAGCAGATCATCTGTCCGCTCATGATTGGCAGAGGAGTTTTACGGTGTTGAGTTGCCAGCCCGGCGCCCAACCTTCCACAGAAGGCACACACACACTCACACCTAGGGCCAATTTCGAGTGTCCAATCCACCTACAGCATGTCTTTGGGATGTGGGAGGAAACCGGAGCACCCGGAGGAAACCCACACGACCATTGAGAGGACATGCAGACTCTGCACAGAAGGGACCCCAGCCGAGAATCGAACCGGAGAACCTCTTGCTGTGAGGTGGCAACGCTGACCATGGCCGCCCAGATGGTTTACCCGCTAATTTCCTAAAATAAGCTGCAGAGTCCGTAGCCTATCCTGTCTCAATACTTATAAACCACTCCATACAAGAAGCTTACATCCCCCAACTATGGAAAGTGTCATACATTACTCCCCTACACAAAGGCGGCAACTCCTAGGAGCTATCAAACTACCGCCCCATTGCTATCCTATCCCCCCTTTCCAATCTCCTTGAGAAATGTATTCACACCCAAATGATGCACTTCTTAACCTCAAATAATCTCCTCTCCTTCACACAGCATGGCTTCCGCCCAAGCCATAGTACAACTACTCCTCTTTTCTCTTTTACTAACCAGGTTAACCAACTTAGAAACAACAACTTCGTATCAGCCATATTCTTGGATCTCTCTAACGCATTTGATATGGTCTCGCATAACCTACTTTTAGGCACTCTATCCTCCATATCCTATGCCCCCTCCACTACTGCTCGATTCAAAAACTCTCTCTGACAGAAAACAGTCAAATGGCAAGATGTACTATCACCTCTACTACCAACTACCATAGGTGTTCCACAAGGCTCAATACTGGGGCCTCTATTCACCATGTTTACCAACAAACTACATACCTCCACCCTGCATGCATCACTTATGCAGTACCCAGACAACTCCACCCTAATCTGCTCAGCCATATCCCTAACCACTCTTCAAAAATTTACCCAAGAATCCTTCATCACTGTGGAAAAATGGATTACTGACATCCAACTGATTCTAAACCCCAACAAGACCAAATTACTTCTATTCACCCCCAACAAATCCAGAACCACACCTCTTCCTTCACTATCACCTCCAAAAACGGCACCACAATCTCTTCCTCCCCCAAACTAAGCTCCTTGGTGTTGAAATAGATAAAAATCTTCACTCTGATGTCCATATCTCTCAAACCATTACAAAGGTACATAAAAAATTAGAAACTTTATACAAATGCAAAAACTTTCCAATCAGCCCAAGCAGGAGTCACCCTAGCCCAAACCCACCTTTTGTCTACCCTAATGTATGCATCACCAATCCTAACTCACATCAGGAAAACAGACCAGGACAAACTAGAATCATGCTACATAAGATTGCAAAATTTGCCAATAACTCTACGTTTAGAAGCCACCAATGTCTTGTCCTAAAGGAACTACAGTGGTTAGAATTTCCTCAATTAATTAGTTACCACCAACTAGTGATCACCTTCAACATCCTAAAGAATCCCCACAAGACTCCAGCCCTAAATCAACTACTAAACCAATATTCAGCAAACCGTCCTCTACGCTCATCCAACAAAACCCTTCTCTGTATATCCAAAGCCAAAATAGTGCAGGGAAAGATCTTTTCTCTCATACCATAGCTAGAAAGTGGAATAACCTCCCACAGGATCTCTCTTCAGCACCATCTATCTCACGGTTCAAAAAGTCACTAAAGTCATACCTCTTGCACTCCTGGCTCTGTCCTTGCATCACATAAATGCTTTCCTGCTCTCCTCCAATTCTTCCTACCTTCCTCTCTTCTCTGCTTACTGTCTCTATAATACAATACTAAAAACCCCTCAAATACTGTCATACAGAGTCTACTATGTGTAAATTAAACTTGCTTGGAACAAGCCATTGTAAATTTATTACTGCTTGTATGACATATCTTTTGACTGTATAATTACCACTGCACATAGTGTTCGATGTGGAGCTTTTCTCCCTGGACCTCATTCCAGTCGGGCTTTCCCCGATAAACAAATGTAAAATAAAAAATAAAAAAATAAAAATAATAAGTATCTGAAATGCCAGTCTTTGTTAAGAACCACTCTGGGAATATCCAATGGCAGTTCGATGTTGTTTATGCTTTCGAAGTTCAAAACAGGTGCCGAAAGCATATTTTGAATGGAGGCATGCCAAACCCAAATTTTCTCTATACCTTCACCTGATCAACCCTCAGTTGATAAAAATGCTCCTGTAATTAGACTCCATTGGATTAGAATGTGTAGTAAGGTCCAACAATCATTCCTCATTGGGTTCTTCCTCAAAAGACATCATTGCAGAAAGGAAACAAACTCGAAGTGAAAACAGCTAGAAGTCTCGATGGAAGGTTTTGAAACTCAATTATTGAAAAAACACCACAAGGAACAAAGGAAGGAAGAAACTCCAATTATTTTAATAAAGTGCTTTCGACCTAAATGGTCTTCTTTAGAATAAATACAAAGTGTAAATGAAACATTTAAAACACAGTCTTTAAAAACAGTCCCATCAAATCACAAAACTCAAATTAAGTTCTTAAAGCAATACTATAAATATTAAACACTATAACAAACCAAACTATGAATTTTATTTATGCCATTTCAACACTGGAGTGTGCAGGGGTGGTGAAATGAATTGCTGAGATTTGCCTTTGCTATTGAATGGACTAAGTAGACAACCAGTACTAAATTGGAACTCTACCCTTTTACATTCTTCTAGTGCTTCCTCCAAACTGTAATCCTATTTACAGCCAGACAGTAAATGACCTTTGTACAGACTGCTCTGTGGCACAGAGAGATAAAATCCTGACTGGAACCTAGAAGACTCATGCCAGCAATCTGGGTGCTAAAGGAAATGGGCAGGATGACTGGTAACAAATATCTAGCACTGGTTTGCTCATCACATCTTGGGAGAGAGGAAGGACTGCTAGGCCCGCCATGCTGGTGTCTCCTGCAAGGGCACTAGGTTAACCACAAGCAAAGTTGCTAAGGAATGCCTTATATCGTAGCTGGGACAACATAAATAGAAGCATAATGTGCCTAAAAGGACCAGCACTCTAATCTTCAGTCTGGTAGGACCCATACCACAGCAGCTGCTGGGTCAACAGATGCTAGGGACTTGACGTTAAAAAGACTACTCCTTTAAGAATAAATGCTACAAGAATATGGCAGGAGTGAAGGTGAAATATAATGTAAAAGTAAATATCTTGTGCATTCAAATCACTATAGAGTTTGTTTCTAAAAGTAAAGATAATACACGTCACTGTCGGCACACCCATTTTTCTAATGTGCTCGTTAACAACTGGACTAGAACTTGCTGAGCTGCAGATTACAACCACACCCACCTATAAAACTGAAATCTTCCTCAGAAGTCCATTGATGAGTACATCACATAGGTATCAATATCTTGGGAAAATTGGAAAAAATAAACACAGTAGCTAAAAAGTACAGTTGTGTACATTTACCATAAATGTAGATGTTAGAGTGTATTCACTGTTGCAGTCGTTACATTTGGGTTATCTGCTTGCAGGTATCCCTCAGCCAGCCTGATGATCAAAGTCTTGGGTCCTGCGTCAGTTGCTGTCTCTTCTACCATGACGTCAGGGGTATAAAGCATGCAGCCAACGCCATTACATCTGTTTTTCTTGCCCCAGATGTCAGGTGCCCCCATAATGGGAAGCAATTATATTCAAGGTTACACCTTCAACTATAAGCAAATACACCAGAAAGCTTAAAAAACAGTAAACAGGAAGAGAGGTATAGCCAATTGAAGTCAGGAGGGCCGGAGGGAGGATAACCAGGACTGCAACAGTGAATACACTTGAACATCTACATTTATGGTAAGAGTACACAACTGTACTATGTTCTTTGTGTTTCACTGTTGCAGTCATTACATTTGGGTAGATTCCCAAAGCTAAGGAAGGGAGGAGGCAAACAGAGAGCATTAGGACCAGCTATTAGGCCCTGCAAGACTGCAGTCACAAAACCAGCTCTCAATTTAGAGAAAATAGGCAAGTGGTAATGCTTGGTGAAGGTATGAAAAGAATTCCAGGTAGCAGCTTCTAGGATGTTCCTGGTAGGAACACCTCTGAGAAAGGCTGTTGAAGTAGATGCAGCCCTAGTGGAATGTGATCTTATCCCCCATGGGGTAGGTTTTCCATGGAGCTTATAGCAGAAATGAATGCAATGGCCTATCCATTTAGAAATGGTTTACTTTGAGATGGCCTTCCCCTCTGCCCTGAAGAAAAAGCAACTAGCAGCTGTTCAGTTTTCCGTAGAGGCTTCGTCCTGTCCAAATAATATCCAAGTTGTCTGTGCACTTCCAAAGAGTGCAGTATTCATTCTCCTTTGTTCTGTGGATTAGAAAAGAAGGTTGGCAAATGAATGGACTGATTAAGGGCCACACTGGATACCACCCTGGGCATAAAGGAAGGATTGGTCTTGAGGGACACCCTGTCTGCATGAAAGATTATGAAGGGCTCCACTGCCATGAGGCCCTGTAATTCAGACACTCTTAATGCTGAAGCGATGGCTAGAAGGAAAGCAGTTTTCCAAGACAAGAATTTTAACTCTGCATTTGCAGCTGGCTCAAAGGGAGGTAGAGTAAGCTTTTTCAATACAAGGTCAAAAAATATAATAAGCTCAGGAACAACCTCTGGCAGTTAACTGTAGTCAGCATACAAAAGTCTATTCAGACCAAGCACGAGCAATATATAAAATCTATGAGAATAAGCAACTGCCAAGAACTTTTAAAAGCTTTAAAATCCTTTTATTTTGTAACAAAAAATCAGGCAAGTGCTTTCGCCAAAGTGGCTTCCTCAGACCTCACGAATACAGACTTAGTCAACAAACACCTTATATATACATATAAAAGCTCTATCAATTAATGACATCATAATTAACTGATAGGCAAATCAAACAATTAACTCATATTATTGTATACTTGACAAGCAGAAACACTTACATTAATACATATTGAGTGAAAACTAGGATACATATATTTTGTACTAAGTTACCAATTTTTAAAAGAAAAAAAAAGACATGTATATGTGTGTATATATATATATATATATATATATATATATATATATATATATATATATATATATATAGATATATGTATACATAAAATAATAAAATCTATCATTGGAATATATGAGCATTATTAAAATTGCTTAAAAATAAACCTATTTTTAAGAACTGGTTTGATAGGAATCTTCTCATTTAGGCCAGGATGGATATGTGCCTGAAGGAATCTTCTCATTTAGGCCAGGATGGATATGTGCCTGAAGTCTAATAATCCAGTTAGTTTCATTTCTTTCAGTGAAATTTCTAACATTTCCACCTCTCAGTGAAATTTCTAACATTTCCACCTCTCAAACTAAGCGAGTTGACATAAATAACCATGAACTTGAATGAGTGAGAGTTATCAATATGTTTAGAGAGAGCATTAATGTTAGATTTAATACGTATTTGATACAAATGCTCCCTCACCCTGTCTCTAAGTCTGCTATCGGTTTTTCCGACATAGAAGGCAGGGCAGGAAGAACAAAAAGCCAAGTAAACTACGTGTTCAGTGTTAGAGTCAGCTGTAATATCAAAACTATAAAGTTGAGATGCGATAGGATGAACAAAAATATTGGAATCGCATATATGAGAGCAATAATTGCAATTATTGTAATATCTAGTACCTAAAAATAAGTTCTATGTTCATGTAAGGGCATAGTCTTAGAATGACATAAAAGTCTATACAAATTTTTCTTATTTTTAAACAAGAACTGTGGTTGCTCACCATCAATATCTTTAATGTGGGGGTCAACAGTTAATACATTCCAGTGCTTACATACGATATTTTTAATCCAATGAAAATTGTGTGTATAAAATAATGAGAGTTTCTGTACTGGTAAACTAGTATTAACAGAATAGCTAGTGATGGAATATCTAACATTCCCTTCCTCTGAAAAATTTGGACACGCTCTATCAGACCTACTATCCCCTATACTCTAAAAACCAGTTAGAATTTCATTTGCTTTATACTTCCTTACATGTAACCTGTCATTGAGGCTGGTTAATTCTGTCAAAATTATCTTGTAAAGGATTTAATCTGGATGCTCGAACTGCTTGACCCTTAACAATATTGTTAAAAATATATCTAGGGTGCATGCTTTCTCTATGTGATGATGTGTTCTTATAACAATTTCCTGTATACACCTGTATTTGATTTACCATTACTTAAACATTCGATAAAACCATCTAAAAAGGAGATACTACTAGATGATACTGTTGTAGTAAATTTCAAAAAATCTGTGAGGGAATTAATTTCTTCAAAAAATTGGTGTAACTCTGTCTCACTACCTGTCCAGACAAAAAACAAATCATCTACAAATTGCCTGTAGAATACAACAAAATTCCTATAGTTAAAGGAAACAATTTCTCCCTTTCCCACATAGCCATTACTAGGTTGACGTAGCTACTGGCACAAGTGCCCATAGCTACGCCATCCCTCTGAAAAAATAGTTCATTGTCAAAGGGAAAAACATTGTTCTCTTAACACTGTCTCTAACAAGCAAATAAGATCTATTTTGGTGGCCAAAAAGTCAGTAAATTCTGTTAGATATTGCTGAATGCTTGCTATACCTTGCTGATTAGGAATTATGGTAAAGAGAGATTTAACATCCATTGTAACTAGGAGGTAGGGGAGATTGTCTGGTATACCAGCTGTTTCTTTATAGAGATCAAGCAAAAATTGTTTGGTATCTCTAAGAATGATCGAATTCGAATTGACCACAGGTCTTAACATCTTCTCTATGTATACTGATAAGGGTTCAGTAACCCATCCTCTACCTGCCACTACAGGTCTCATAGGTGGATGTATGGGGTACTTATGTATTTTCAGTAGCCCTTGGATAGGGGGAGTTAATGGGTATTCAACCCATAAAAAAATCAAACATTTCTGTTGTAATGATCCCACTTCTATGCAAATCATCCAAGGTACTATGTACTTTGGAGATATGTTCATAGACTTCTTGTGCCCTAATAGGTAAATAAAATGTGGCGTCACTCAACATTTGTCTCATATAATGATTATAATCATTCTTGTCTAGTACCACTACTGAGCCACCTTTGTCAGCTGGTCTAATTGCAATGTTCCTGTCACTCAAGATTATCTAGGGCTTTTTTCTGCTGAAAAGTTAAATTATGTTTCTTTACATTAGTATATGAATCCTTATATGTAGTATAGATGTCATCTTCCACTATTTTACAAAATGCATCCACCAAAGGATGAAAATTAGGAACAAAAGTGCTGGGTTTACGAAGTTGTAGTGATTGGTTGTTACTAGCTTCGTTATCAAACATCTAGAATGGTATCTGACATGTTACTATTAGTGGTGGGTATAAAGGAGAGCCCCTTATTCAGGACTTCTAACTTATATTTATCCATGGGTCTGTGTGAAAGATTCCACACTAAGTTGTGGTCATCTTCTCCCACATTTTCTTTAAGGTGGGTCCTTTCAGCTCTCCCACTGGAGCTTTTCTTTTTTGCCTTCCCCTGCTCATAGAGTGACTTCTTCCCCTCCTGTACATGTTGGTAATTGGGAAAGGGGCAGGGTGTGAGGCATCGCTAGTGTAGGTGATGATTTTCCTACGGACAACTGGTTCAGTGACAAATGTAGAAGTGGAGGGCACAGGATGATTTTGGTTGCCAAAAAATACACACAATTTTCATTGGATTAAAAATATTGTATGCAAGCACTGGAATGTATTAACTGTTGACCCCACATTAAAGCTATTGCTGGTGAGCAACCACAGTTCTTGTTTAAAAATAAGAAAAATTTGTATAGACTTTTATGTCATTCTAACACTATGCCCTTACATGAACATAGAACTTATTTAGGTACTAGATCTTGCAATAATTGCAATTATTGCTCTGATATATGCAATTCCAATATTTTTGTTCATCCTGTCACATCTCAACTTTATAGTTTTGATATTACAGCTGCCTGTAACACTGAACACGTAGTTTACTTAGCTTTTTGTTCTTCCTGCCCTGCCTTCTATGTCGGAAAAAACGTTAGAAGACTTGGAGACAGGGTTAGGGAGCATTTGTATCAAATATGTATTAAATCTAACATTAATGCTCTCTCTAAACATATTTTAGATACTGATAACTCACACTCATTCAAGTTCATGGTTATTTATGTCAACTCACTTAGTTTGAGAGGTGGAGATGTTAGAAATGAAACAAACTGGATTATTAGACTTCAGGCATATATCCATCCTGGCCTAAATGAGAAGATTCCTATCAAACCAGTTCTTAAAAATAGGTTTATTTTTAAGTAATTTTAATAATGCTCATTTAGTACAAAGAATGTATACTAGCTTTCACTCAATATGTATTAATGTAAAGGTTGTCTGCTTGTCAAGTATACAATAATACGAGTTAATTGTTTGATTTGCCTATCAGTTAATTATGATGTCATTAATTGATAGAGCTTTTAAATATATATATATATATATATATATATATATATATATATATAAGGTGCTTGCTGACTAAGTCTGTATTCTTGAGGTCTGAGGAAACCACTTTGGCAAAAGCGCTTGCCTGATTTTTTGTTACAAAATAAAAGGATTTTAAAGCTTTTAAAAGTTCTTAGCAGTTGCTTATTCTCATGGATTTTATATATTGCTCGTGCTTGGTCTGAATAGACTTTTGTATGCTGACTACAGTTAACTGCCAGAGGTTGTTCCTGAGCTTATTATATTTTTTGACGTTATTTCTTCTTTCTGTGCTCAAGGACATTTATTTTCCTGTGGTGTCGGTCATTATTTTGGTTATACTTTTTCAATACAATGTTAAGGTCCCAGGCTGGAGTAGGGGCTCTCCTGGGTGGTCTTAACTTTTTGGCCCCTCTGAGGAATTGCTTCAGCAAGGGGTGAGAGAAGAGGGGTGGCTCCGTATTATAATGTACTGAAATGGCAGAGGCATGAATTTTAATAGAAGAGAAGGAAAGGCCCTTGTGAAGAATCTCTGTTAAGTATTGAAGAATATGCAGTAAGCTGGGCACTGTTGTGCCCATCCCCTGAGTTTGGCTCCAGAAACAGAATCTTTTCCACTTTTCAGCATAGGATTTTCTAGTACTAGGCCCTCCTTGCCACCTAAATGACATCCAGCACTTGCTTACTGAGGGGATGGTAATGGAGAGCTCAGGTAATTAGCCAGGCTGCAAGGTTCAGGGTTTGAAGCTGGGGCTGCGGAATCTGGCCCCCCTGCTGTGAAGCTGGGGCTGCAGAATCTGGCCCCCCTGCTGTGAAGCTGGGGCTGCAGAATCTGGCCCCCCTGCTGTGAAGCTGGGGCTGCGGAATCTGGCCCCCCTGCTGTGAAGCTGGGGCTGCGGAATCTGGCCCCTGCTGTGAAGCTGGGGCTGCAGAATCTGGCCCCTGCTGTGAAGCTGGGGCTGCAGAATCTGGCCCCCCTGCTGTGAAGCTGGGGCTGCAGAATCTGGCCCCCCTGCTGTGAAGCTGGGGCTGCAGAATCTGGCCCCCCTGCTGTGAAGCTGGGGCTGCAGAATCTGGCCCCTGCTGTGAAGCTGGGGCTGCAGAATCTGGCCCCCCTGCTGTGAAGCTGGGGCTGCAGAATCTGGCCCCCCTGCTGTGAAGCTGGGGCTGCAGAATCTGGCCCCCCCTGCTGTGAAGCTGGGGCTGCAGAATCTGGCCCCTGCTGTGAAGCTGGGGCTGCAGAATCTGGCCCCCCCTGCTGTGAGGCTGGGGCTGCAGAATCTGGCCCCCCTGCTGTGAAGCTGGGGCTGCAGAATCTGGCCCCCCTGCTGTGAAGCTGGGGCTGCAGAATCTGGCCCCCCTGCTGTGAAGCTGGGGCTGCAGAATCTGGCCCCCCCTGCTGTGAAGCTGGGGCTGCAGAATCTGCCCCCCCCCCTGCTGTGAAGCTGGGGCTGCAGAATCTGCCCCCCCCCTGCTGTGAAGCTGGGGCTGCAGAATCTGGCCCCCCCTGCTGTGAAGCTGGGGCTGCAGAATCTGGCCCCCCTGCTGTGAAGCTGGGGCTGCAGAATCTGGCCCCCCTGCTGTGAAGCTGGGGCTGCAGAATCTGGCCCCCCTGCTGTGAAGCTGGGGCTGCAGAATCTGGCCCCCCTGCTGTGAAGCTGGGGCTGCAGAATCTGCCCCCCCTGCTGTGACAGCAGGGAAGGGGTCTGAGGCAGGTGCAATGGTTCCAGCAGTGACACACTACGCAAGAGGGGTGGGCCAGTCTGGTGCAATGAGTATTGCCCTTGGTTTGTCCTGTTTGATCTATAGTAGAACTTTGGAGAGGAGAGGCAGAGGGGAAGGCATAAACTGAGATGTTCTCCCAGGTGAAGGACAGGGCATCCACTTTCCAAGCTTGTCTGTGGGGAGTCCTTGTGCAGAATTTGTCCAATTGGTAGTTCTGAATGGGTCTCAAGAGGCCTGCGAATCTGAAGTAGCAGGTATCAGGGGCTGCAAAAGCGCCTCACTGAGTATCAGCAAACTGGCGACTAGCTTAACGGAAGCATCGTCGGCAGCTTTGGACCTATGCGGTCTGTCTCTGTCTTTATGTGTTTTAGGAATGTCACTAGTCGGATGACTTACCTAAGCCATTTCTGGATAATTAACCAGAGTACCGAAATAGTTAGAACTGAAAATGAACAGACGACGAATAGTACAAGGATTGAATAAGGCACAAAACAGACAGCGAGGGGCATCGTGGTCTGGGCCTAAGCAAGGAATGCAGTATGAATGAAAATCTTTATGCGGTATTTGCTTCCCACAAGTAATACCATTGTGGACTTTTACTAACATCGGTTTAGAGCAAGAAAAAGGATCCCCAACGGGGTACTTAGCTTTTTTTGAAGACTTCGGTTCTGAAACTCAAAAACGAAAATTTCAGGAGTCGGCCGACCGGCACTTGTGAACTGCTTCTGCTTCGGGCACTGCACGGCAAGAAAGACTGATGTAATGGCATCGGCTGCATGCTTTATACCAAACTACCTGACGTCATGGAAGAAGAGACAGCAACCGATGCAGGACCCAAGACTTTGATAATCAGGCCGGCTGAGGCCTACCTGCAAGCAGATAACCCAAATGTAATGACTGCAACAGTTAAACACGAAGAACATCTCCATTGCTTCCCCTTATTCCTACACCAATTAAAATTATTTCTTTGACCAAGACAGACAGATTTCCAGAAAAAATGAACCAGTTTCTCCAGTAAATTTTCCAGCCAATGCCTTGGAGAGTATACTTAAAGGTGCATTGCAAGGAGCAGCTGATCAATTAATTAAAATCCATATACACAACAAAATATTCCATTTGTCTGTAACATACTCCATGCACAGACAAGGACAGAATTACAGTCATCCTCCTGAAGGACAAGACTCACCAATAAGATCACGGGACATTTCCTGATCCTCCTGGATTCTGCAAAGATCACTAAGCTGCAGCAGTGAGTCAATGTGATAGGGATTCATTTGCAGCAGAACCTGGAAGTATACACACACATTTGTTTTCCTTCATAAGAAATGTAGGATTCACCCCTAACCAAGCAAAATCCAACAGTTTAATACACAATACAAATGAAATACAAAGAAACATGAATAAATGCTGTTACTCATGAGGGACCATATGCAGTATGTGAAACAGTTAATTAAATGTCTCTTGTGCCTTAGTTATCGGATTCTTGCAAGCTCCACTGCTCAAGGTCTGCCTTCTGCCTCTGGCCTTCACATAGAAACCCTCCATCATTATAGAGGAAATGTGCACATCCCAAGGGTTCACATTTCTCTCTAACTCTTGCAGAGTTCAGGTCTCATTACACGCATGATCAGATAGTTCCCATGCTCTGTGTCCAATATTAAATATTCATGTGAAACATGAAACATTCAAATTGTACTTGTAATCTCCATAGGTTCATAGGTTTATACTAGGCTAACTGCCCTAGGGCATTTATAAGCCTAGCCCAAAAGTCCAGTGCAAGGAAATAGGATCACACACACACTATTTTCTTCTATGACCTGAGCACATCATTGACATCAATTACAAATGACAGCATTTCAAACTCACAACAGTGTTGGTGGAAAGAGTCTCAAGGTCTTTATCACTGTTTCGCACATAACAATGGAAAGGGACCAGCACAAGGACCACTCAGAGAACTCATCCAGGGACAACAAAGCAACAAGAACAGAAAGCAGAAATGGCTTGATGGCTAGGTCTACTAGGAGGTCTGGTTCTACCTGGCAGTTAAAAAATTACCTGGCAGTGCTGAATGCTAACTTGCACCGAACATAAATTGCAGCACTAAGATATCTGGTCAAGAATATCAGAAATCATGAAGCAGATGGCAAGTGGAATTTAAAACAGTAATCCTTCAGTGCATTCAAAATGTTATATTAAACAATGCCTATGAGTGGTGGACAAATTATTTAATTCTCTGTTAGTCAGGCATGGAAAAAATGGATGTGTGGTATTAACTGTGCTGTACTGCTAAGTGCATCATACTCCACAATGAAAACCCATTACTAGAAACATTAAATTATTATGGATAAACATTGTTAGACTTTCTAAATAAAGAAGAAATCGGTTTGTGTTTTAACTATTTTCTTCTGGAAGCAGTATCTTTCCGTTTCAGATAGACTGCTTATACATTCGCAGACTGCCAATAGATGGAGTAACTTAATGACAAAATTACGTTTATCAACAGTAAGTAACAGCAGCTTGGCACTAAAATGAACCAATTAACTATGTGCACTTCCACTGAGGCAGAACTGACTATGACAGTGAAAAGTAATACAAGCAACACAAATTTCACCTTCATTTTTTTTTTTATTTTACATGAAATGCAAATAATATTTTGGGGAACATCTGCATGTGAATGGAGGACAGAAAAAGCAAAGCTGTGGAATTTTGTAATTTAGATTTTGTAGCTCAAAAGATGTTGATTTGCTTTTTCTGGAAAACTGCGTAATGGACAAGTACACAACTTTACTACATAATCACATATCCAAGACATGTTTAAAAACTTGTGCAAACTTTTTTCATTCTGACGTGACTGCCCCACAAAATAATTGGGCTGTTATGAAAAGGAGCATGGATGGGGTTTGAATCCTAACAATATCACACAAATATGTCAAAGAGCATGGGCGGGGTTTGAATTCCACCACTGCCAACCAAATATTTAACAACCACGTGGATGGATGGAGTTTGAATCCCACCAATGTCGCCTAAAATGTCAGACTGGGGACACCACTGACAGCAATGCGAAGGAAAGGTTCTAGCTGGTTCCACAGGGATGGTCCCAAACCATACCACTGGTACCCAGCAAGTTAAAGCAAAAGAAAACATGCATAAAGTCTAACTCAATGCTAAAGTCACAAAGTGCAACATAGTCCCAAGAGCATGAAGAGGAATATGCACTGCTACCTTGGGTATGAGCTTTCAACATCCATCCCCCAATTAGACTGTACACTGGCCACTCTGATGAGAAAGTGGCCAGAGCTGATAGCCCTCTCTGTGAGCCAGTGTCTTCCAGTGTCACTCCCCCAATGTAACGTCCTTTCCCACAAGTTATTTTTTCTCTCTCTCTCACACAGCCTTTCCTTGCAGGAAAGGAGAGGTCAGAATTCTCCAATTCTAACTTAAAACAATGAGATGCACCAGAACTGGAACCAGTGGCCTACGAAACCTGCTGTGATTATTCAGATTGCCCCATGACTTTTATTATACCCATGTGTAGTGCTAAATACCACAGTCTTCTGTAGTTGTGCCCTGCAGCTAGACAGAGGTGACTCCTTCTATCCATATCCTCAGCCAAGTAGCATTCCTAGTTTGTCAACAAGATTCTCATATCATCAAGCAAAATAGTGACGACTTGCTCCATTATTAAAGGTTTCTAAATAGTTTATAATCTGTTATTACACACACACAAATCACTTATTTCTGCAGTGCAATCCAGCCTTTCATTTAAGCTAATTTGTTATAAGCTTCAGGTTTAAGCTTAAAACAGAAACCAGCCAACATAATGAAACCACAACCAATAAACCTGAATTAATGTGACCTGTTTCACTGCAAAGAGCAAAACGATAATGCAACTAAATTTATTAAGTAAGCTGTTTCATCTGCTGAAGTTCTAAAGGTTCTAGAATGAACGCACTTGCCTAATAAATTTACATTATCGTTTTGCTGTTTGCCTATGAGGCTGTTCACATTTTGCCGTTGCAATCTAAGCCTAAGCTTACTTAATATGGTTAAAAGACCTCATGTACATGAGCATAAAACATTGAAATAAACAGTTTTTAACCTTCAGCATCAAGCATTTTATTTAAGGCATGCAGATATTTGCCCGCAAGCACAGGGATTAAAAATCCTCTCAATGCCTCTGGGTCAGTTTGATGCTTATTACATGTTCAAATACTCAAATGAAATTATCAGTTATCTTTTTACTGAAGAAAGAATTCAGCAGAAACCCTGACGTCCAGACCTGTATTTCGTTACTTCTACTTGTGCATTTAGCAAGGAGCATCTTTTCTTCATGCTGGTGCTGCTTCTCATTCTCTGCTGCCTGTTCTTCTCATTCTCTCAGCTGCTTTGGGGCATTTTATCTATAGTTCTAGCTCTAGCTTCTTTACTTTAAAATATATTTTGAGATCATGCAGGGATCCAACAGGTGTTCCTTTTGCTGCGTGATGCACACCTACAGCTCCTAACAGACAGTCATCCGGGTTCAGCCGTCTGATCTTCAACTTACGGTTAGCAACTCATTCTCAGTCCAAAGTAAGTGGAGAGTCCCTATGATATGCACTCTTAAAAACAGCTGAGCTATTGATATTTTGGCATAATATTCAGATCTAATTTGGTCCGTTTCTTAACTAATCTGAGTTGTACATCAATAGATCTATAAATGCTGTGCAATGTATACTTCTGTGCATTTCCCTTACAGATAAGGTGATACTCTCAAATTCTGCTGATAAACAACATGATGGGGAGTACTGTGGTCTTATCATTTGAACACTGGACATTCTATGCAAGCAGCTAACTTAAACTAATCTATTAAGTCAGAATATGATTGCTTACCACAATATTGTGGGGGTCCATGGAATCCACAGCTTCTAGAAACTTGAACTGAACTTGCTGGTAGTCCCGGTTGTGCTCAAATGTAAAATACTGAATCCCTGACTTTGTCTCCAGCAAACGCATTGAAAGACCTAAAAGAGAAAAAGATATAATAATTACCATTACAAAGAGTGATCGCTTAAATCATATAAATTTTGCCAGATACTTACATTTTCTACAATTCCAAAACTACTACTAATTCCATGTACTCCAGAGGGAAGTGAAAATTTCCCAATTATGCTTAGGCAAGTACTAAACATGTATTTTGGCATCTTTTCACTAAAACATAGCAAATGAGTACTAACCATACCTCTCAATCTGGAAAACAATCTGGACAAAGGCCCATGAAAAATAGGTACAAATCTGTACACTGATTAAAATACAATTTGCGTACATAATTATGTAACCCTGTCCACTCAAATGGAATTGTAAGATATCAATTTTCAAACACAAACTGAAGACTAGCCAACCAAAATATGGCCCCAGAGAGCCAGACCCTGTAGTAAATGGTAACGGTTTTCTTTAAAATGTGTAGTACTGATGTCTACTGGGAAGAGAGAAGAAGATGAAACTCAAGATTTTGTTTTTGGTGACTTGCAACATGTGGGTTTTATGGTAAAAGTAGAGCATTTAATGGTACGCAATATTCTAAATCATAGCAAAAGAATATTATAGTTTGCTAGGACCTCCAAAAATCATTCTTCATGGCCTACTGATCAGTGGCATGGCTACAATTTGTGCTGCCCGGGGCTGTCTTTGCCGCCCTACCCCCTCACAAAATCATGGTCAAAGGTGGCCTCCCCATATACAGCCCACCCCCCTGCAGATATTCCAATGTCCCATTAACTTGGCTATTTCACCCCATTTACTATAAACACTGTAATGTGCATACTGCTTTATGTCTACGATGATTTGTAATTCATTTAAAAGTTTTATTTTCCATTTTACAGCACAAACACTAATAGACATCTGCTAAACAAAGCAATGCAGTCTCACAATTAAAATTGACTTAGCATTAAAACTTCTCTGCCCTTGAAATTCACATTCATTGAAACAACATCGAAACCCACATTCAAAGAAAATACATCTGGCCAGTGGCAGATAAAGATTAATTTTGGGCTGTTTTCAAATTATAGACCCTTTGTACAGGAAACATACACGTGTTCTTTGATGCACCTTCCTGATTGTACTTTATGGTTTTGAACATTTTTCCAGTAAACAATGAAACAAAATGTATGCAGCAATAATGAAAAACTGCCCAATTCAGAATACTTCCATCATGTCTTCTCAAACTGCATCTATATAGTGGGAGTAGAACCCACAGCCTTCTGTATCAAAAGCAAGTATTCAATCTATTATGCTATAAACAATGCAAGCAGACTCAGCATCATAAGCAGCACTAAACTTCTCTACCCCTGAAGCTCTCCACTCTTTGTAAAATCCACTCGACACCTGACTGCCTCTCTCAGCTTTGCAGCACAAGAAATCTGGAAAAAGACAAAATGTATTCGGGGGGGGGGGGGGGGGGAGACAAAAGCCCAAAAAACATTGCTTATATAATCTTGGAAATATTCTAGAAATTAAAGTGTTGTGTCACCACCATGCATTTCACTGCCAAAGTATTGAACCCAGGACCCTGTGCACTACAATTAGAGCAACATACCACTATGCCAAATAAGCTGTTTCCTGAAAGATAGGAAGAATGAAACTTAAAGTACGATCATTTAATGAATTCAGTTCTCACCCTAGCTCTCAACCTCTTAGCACAAAAGACCTGGACAAAGCCAATAATGGGGAATACAGCCCCCACGCATATTCAGTGAATTCAGTTCCATAGCTCTCAACCTCTAAGCACAACAAACCTGGACAAAGCCAATAATGGAGAAATACAGCCCTAAAATAGGGATAGATTTCAAATATTGATCTTATAAACTTAGAACATTGCTAGAATAAAAGGCTTTGTGTTACTATGCATTTTCTGAAGAACATTAAGTCTGAAATTCAAATGCTTGTCATTATTTAGTGAATTCAATCCTTCATTGAATTGCCATAAAAATGCAGGAAACCACAGATTTTATGAGGAACAGAACAAACATATGAGGCACAAATCTTGACGGTTTTCAGAACTGTTGATGGGGTAGGGAATTCAGACTCTTGCTACCTGTACTCAAGGTACAGGGTTTGAGATTGAGCAACTCTCGCCACTAAGTATATGTATGTAGGGCATTTTACACACATGCACGTGCGCACGCACACTCTACACATAAAATAATTCCGTTCCATTGTACACACAAACCATGCAACAGCCCGGACATTGCACAAACAGTACAGTAAAATACTTCCCTTCCAGCACGGACCTAGTAAAGTAAAATAATTCCCTTCCATTGTACACACAGACCTTGTAACGGCTTGGACCTTGTACAAACAGTGAAGTAAAATACCTCCCTTCCTGCACAGACCTTGTAATGGTAGTTCTTCATCCTACTGATTTTGCTTTTAAATAAATCATGGACTTCTTTATTGTGCTGCTT